>NW_009697720.1:791-2131 GCF_000703405.1 Apaloderma vittatum | reverse complement strand
GCAGCCCCAGCCAGCCCCCCCTGTACCCCCCAAACTTACAGCTCCAGGAAGATGAAATACTCTTTGCGGGTGATGTAGACATCCACCAGCTGCAGGATGTTGGGGTGCTTTACCCTGTGGAGAGGCAGGGGCATGGGTGGGGGTCCCCGCTTTGCCCAGCAGTACTGGAGACCCCTGCCAGACCCGGCCCTCACATTTTGAGGATGATGATCTCGTTTTTGGCTGCCTTCCGCACTTTCCGCCCATCCCGCTTCAGAAACTTCTTGCAGGTGTACAGCTTCCCCGTCGTCTTCTCTTTTGCGCGGAAGATTTCGCAGAACTCCTCCCTGCAAGGTGAGCCACAGCCGTCACCCCCCCAGGGATCACTGATCTCGAGGTGCTCAGGTGGTCCCCAGGACCACCAGCACCCCCCCTCCATTCCCAGCAGCAAAGGGCGATGCCACATGGATAGAAGGAAGCTGTGGCCAAAAATGCCTCCGGAGCAGCGGGGAAAAAAAAGGGCAGCAAGAAGGAATCAACACAGAATAAGCAAATTGATAGGGAAGGGGGAAAATTGCTGATTAAAAAGCCCCCTCTCCACAGTGGCTGGGGGAGGGCCCCCCCCAGGGGGGGGGGGGGCCCCCCCCGCCATGAAGCCAGCTGTGCTGAGGTGGAATAGCAGCACGCCTCAACATAAATGTCAGCGCCGCGGTCGAGAAGAAAGAAGGGGAGACGTGCCGGCTGCCTGGGGATGCTGAAATATCTCTGTTCTATTATTAATGGCGCTCCAGCCCATCGGCCTGACCAGAACTGTGGGAAAGCCCCCAGCATCGCTCTGGCAAAGCCTTTACCTTTCCAATCCTCCTGCCTCAGCTGCACCGAAATCCTCGTGGCAGCTGCCCCGGGTTCAGGGGAATGGGGAGACCCGTGGGCTTTGGGAAGGGCTGCTCAGAGGATGGAACAAAGCTCAGAGAGCACCCAAAAAGATCCCCACTGCCACCCAGCATCACCCCACCAGGTATGACCCATGGCCAAGCTGTCCCGGCGTTTTGGAGGCTGATGGAAGGAAATTCTATTGCGTATTTCGGGGTCTCAGCAGGTCTAAGGGCTTCATTTGGTGGAGCGTTTCCTAACGGCTCCCCCAGCACAGCAATAAAAGTTGGAGGGAAGCAGCAGCACTCTGCTCCCCCCTTTCAAATGCCACCTGCCTTTTCCTGTGCCGGAGCAGAGCCCTCCTGCTTCCCGGAGCACTGGGGGGAGCCGGGATCGTGCGGAATTGCTGCAATCCCGGCGGAGCTTGCGGGGAGGAGGGAGAGATACGGGGAGCCGCCCGGCTCGGTGTGCTCCTCGGAGCCGTCGGT
>NW_009697720.1:515-743 GCF_000703405.1 Apaloderma vittatum | reverse complement strand
CCCCCTCCCCCGCCCCACCCGGCGACCGGCCCCCCGAAAGCCCCCGCGGGCAGCTTCGTGCCACTCCTCAGCCCGGGAGTACACAGGCATTTGGGGTCCCCGGGGCACCCCCAGGGCTGGGGAGGGACCAACTCACGTTTTGATGACCTGGCCCAGGTCATATCTGTCGGTCACCTCGGACGGCTGGTTATAATCTTTCTTGTCTCCCAGCGTCACGCAGCCAAACGG
>NW_009697720.1:0-254 GCF_000703405.1 Apaloderma vittatum | reverse complement strand
CCGCAAGCCGGCCCCTCCAGCCCTCATTTGCAGGTCATTAATGATTTATTAAGTAGCCAGGGCTAACGCAGAGCCCAGAGCACCCGCTGGGGAAGCGAACGGAGGCAAATGGACCCTTTCCCAATTCTTAGCCTGGTTTTGCCTCGTGATGACATTTCTGTAGCTGAGGCTTGCCTGCTGTCATACACCGTCATGTGTGCAGTGAGTTACACCCGCCTCAGCAACTTGTGCCCCACCAGCCCCGACAGGCCCAC
>NW_009697719.1:534-1143 GCF_000703405.1 Apaloderma vittatum | reverse complement strand
CTACTCCAGGAGAAAAGGCCAGTTTTGTCTGCCGCAATCGCTCACCCTCCCGCCGATAAAAGTATATATATATATTTCTCTATAAATTAAGAAAAAAAAAAGAAAAACAAGGCAAAAAAAACCCCAAAACCAACCCCAAAGCATGTTTGCCTTCCCCATTGCAAGCTTCCGACCTGGCGCCCAAACGCGCTCGATTCATCCAGTAGTTTCAGCTGAGGAGAAATATTGGGAGCCTAAATATTTCATTTCAGTAGTTTCAAAATGAAGTGGCTTCACTTCTTTGATTTTGACACTATGTTTTGTTTTGAAATTGAGCTAAGCTAAATTTTTAAAAGGATAAAATCTACCTGGCAACAATTATATTGTGAGACATCCAGAGAAAAATAGACTAATTCTCTACATAAAGAGTATTTTTTTCTTTTTTTTTTCTTTTTTTTTTTTTACTGTACAATTTACAAAAATGCACACAATGAAAAGTTAAAGTTCTATCTAATAGCTTGATATAAAACCAATAACATTTCTTCTTCTTACCCCTACGCTTTTTCCTCTTTTTTTTTCCAGATTTTTTTTTCAGGTGGGTTTTTTTTTTTTTTTTGCTAAATCAACATT
>NW_009697719.1:0-397 GCF_000703405.1 Apaloderma vittatum | reverse complement strand
CCCGACACAGTGAGTAAATTAAAAGACATCGTGTCCGAGCAGAGTCCGGAGCGCTCGGCCAGCTCGGGATGGGGGGTGGCACTGCCTCCGCCGAAAAATGATTGCTGTGGCTGAACATCAAGTCCCAAAGGACTGTCCTTTGTTCTCATCCGTGTTTCTCCTCTCCCAGTTCCTGGGGTCGAACTTCTCTTCCTTGGCGGCGGGGAACGAGATAAAACGCGGATGCGGTCATTGCTCGCGGGCGTCCGTTTAACGACTCCCAACTCCCACCCTGGCCAGGGTGTGTGTGGAAAAAAAATATATCAGAAACTAATTAAGAAATAGCCCAACAAAAACTGCGCCAACCTCAAAGAGGATCGACAGTTTGCTTTTACTCCGCCACCGAAGGTGAGGACCG
>NW_009697718.1:0-22555 GCF_000703405.1 Apaloderma vittatum | reverse complement strand
GCGGCGGAGCGGTGCGGCACGGTTCAAATAACATAAATCGTCTGTCTGTGTGTGTGTGTGCGTGTTAGGCAGCGGCACCCTCCGGTTTGGTTTTTTTTTACGGGGTTGCTATCTTGGGCTCAGCCTGTCAGGACCCGAGCGGTTTTAGGCAGCGCTGTTAATTCCGCCACGCGTTGATGTTAATGAGCGTAATGAGGTTATTGCAGCCGCAGAGCTTCACCTGCTGTCGCTGGGACGGGGAGAGGGAGGTGTTCCTTCCCTCGGTGGGATTATTTTGTGTATTTCTAGTGGCAGGGCACATGTTCCAAGTTTTGTGTGATCTTTGGTAGGCACTCTCGTTTCTCCTCAGCTTAGGGCAAAATGCTTGCATAAAGGCTTTGCAAGTTTTCCCGTACGTAGCAGTGAAATAGAAAATTTGGGGACAATAATAAACTGCAATGTGGTGAAAAGAAGGCTCTGAGGAGACCTTATTGTGGCCTTAAGGGGAGCCCACAAGAAAGCTGGTGAGGGGCTTTCAAGGATGTTGGGTAGTGATAGGACATGGGGGAATGGATTGAAGCTAGAGATGGATCGGTTCAGATTGGACATTAGGAAGAAGTTCTTCCCCATGAGGGTGGTGAGACACTGGCACAGGTTGCCCAGAGAGGGGGTGGAAGCCCCATCCCTGGAAGTTTTTAAGGCCAGGCTGGATGGGGCTCTGGGCAGCCTGATCTAGTGGGGGATGTCCCTGCCCATGTCAGGGGGGTTGGAACTAGATGATCTTTAAGGTCCCTTCCAGCCCCGACAATTCTGTGATTCTGTAACATCTGTTTCTGACGTTGAGTTAAATCTTTACTGCGTTTGATGGGTCATTTTCAAGACTAAAGTATAAAACACAGCCATGTGTTTGTTTTCTCTCCCACGATACCTCTTTACCAAGATAAGAGAACTTGGTATACCTCAAAGCGTATAGAAAATTCCAGACATTATCTTGCAACAGTCATCAACATTCATAAGATAGTGATTTGGATGAAGTTAATTCCATTGATGTGAAATATAGAAAATTAGATGTTTGCTGAACACAAATTCCTGATGCTGTTGTTCACTAGTACTTTATTCTCAGCCTTGCCTCACAGTAAAACACACTGGTTTTGTCATGCACCAGTCTAGCCAATACCTAAAAGCATGAAAATTCCTCTTGCAGTGTATTCCACTCAAGCAGAGCCAAGATCCTCACATTAGTCATTTTTAAAAGGAAAATATCTGTTTTTATAGCATATTAGCATTTTATCTTCAGATACAAGAAAGCTCACTTAAATTTTTTGCAGGTAGTAATGTGCTTTCTGTCAAGAAACCAGTAATTTAGCTGTAAAGACATGTTCATTAAAATATATAAAGTCTGCCAGGTTTTTCTCCATGCTTTCCATTTTCTTGAATGTTCCTCTGCAATGTAACTTCACAGACACTTGGAAATCCAATAAGAAATGCTTTAGAGTTCACCCTTACATCTTGACTATTAAAAATATATTTTCATTAATTCTGGAACTTAAACGTGCTGAAGACAGGGGATGCAAGTTTTCAAATGGCTAGTTTGACCGTGTTCTAACACTGCAATGATGTTTCAGGTTCAGACATTGCCTTCATATCTTTTTTATTTTTGCGACCACTCGATTATGGGTGTACTGAAAATGGCTTTGTGGATCAACCTTTGTACTGGATTGGAGATAGCTGCCTTTTTTTTGTTTGTTTTTTAGGGAGATTAAAGTACTAGATTAGTAAGCCTTAAAAAGATTGTTAAACAGTATTCCTTAGACATGTAAAACAAAACAAAAAAGCAAGAGAGATACACCCCCAGTTCACAGAGATACAGGCTGTTTATGTTAGAGTTCCTTCATTCCCCAAGGATGTTGTTTGCTGTAAAAAGTTCAAGTAACTGCGATCTTATTTCTCAGCTTGCCTGAAACTTATATAGTTTAATAAAAATGTCATGTTTTGTGTTCATTATGGTCAAACTACAAGTAAGCAACACAAGGTACTAGCTGTGTAAAATCCACCTTATGTAACAATTTAGGCCATTATTTGGTTGAACGGCAGCTTGCAATAAATATGCTTCCATTACTGTTGACCTTTTTGAATATTTTGTAAGTTAATGCTCTAAAGCGCTTTTTCAGCTCTTCACTCCTTTTCGCTTTCATTTCTTTTTAGCGCTTTACACTTGGGAGAAACTTGGCTGAAACATTTTAGAGTTTCAGCTGAGCAAAAAGATGAAGACCTGATGAAGGGTCAGTTCTTAATTTATAGCTTAGTTGCTGTTACACAGTTCAGTTAATCTTTAAATTAAGCTCTCGTTTTTTACAAGTCTCTTCACACCCTCCCCCAGCCGCGGGTTAACACTTTGTCTGTAATAAAGCTGTGATTCTTTTTTAGGGAATACATTTCCAAACTTCTGTATCTTGTTCTAAATAAGTCCCTATAGTATGTGTAATCAAGGTGGATTGCGTGTTGCCTTTTTAAAGAATGCTTTTTTGTTCCTTTTCCCTGCTCTTGGCATTCAGACATGGTTATCTTTGTTCTTCTGTCAAGTTCATGCTTATCAGAATGTGGCGTGCTAATCTTATATACCATACTGTGCATTTACTTAGTACTTTCCATTTGCAGATCTTAACAGAGTTCATGAAACGTTAATGTGAAACTGTGGATGCCCTTTCAGACGTATTATTGAAACTTCACTAAAAGCTGGATTAGTGCTCTTCGGTGGCTTCACTACGCTTAATTCAAAATTTGGAGAATGCAGCCCAAAGTGCCTGAATCCCAACCTTACGCACTTGCTACAAAACCTGGTCAGGTTATATTGAGTTTCAGTTTTTCTTTAATAATTAAACCTCAGTGGTTGTTGCCTTGTGTATTTTAAACACAAGAACGTGAGGACATCAGTAGGCAGTCCCTCTTGAAGCCTTTGCCAGTCTGTTTGTCCTGATAGATGCCTGTGTCAAATGCTAAGGAGGAGAGCATAAGGATAGGGCAGGCACACAGAAAAAGCTTTCTTGTTGCTGACTTCCTGAACCAAAAGTAGCACTTGTATTTTTTGCAGCTTTTAATATATTACCTCTCTCAGTTTGTTTTAATTTCTTCTGCACCTAACCTTTAGTTTTGGCAATGTTCTTAAGGCAAGGAGGTTAGACAATTTAAAGGTGTGCATTTCATGAGAAATTCCTTGGTTTGTTTTAAACCTCTTACCTGGTGCTTTAATTTAATATCTCTTGTTCTTGCAAGTGAGAAACTGTAAACGATCTATCGTCCCATTTTTAGGCAGTTTATGGGTGAGGGTGTTTCTTTATAGGTCTTTTACTACTCCTCTTCTGGTAGTCCTTTTACTTTTTAACCGTCTTTAGGTGGAAGAATCCTGGTCTCTTTAATCTTTCCTGCTAAACAGATGGAAAGCCACTGTAAACTTCTGTTTTTTTGTCCTTTTCTAGTTCTGTGTGTTCTCTTTGAAAGGTGGAGACAAACACAGAACTCAAAATATTGAGGTACAGGACAGATTTATACCAAAGCGTAATAATGTTTTCTGCTTACTCTCTGTTAGTAATGATTTTTAATGTTCTCCTTGTTTCTGCAAATGACACAGAAAAACACTTGGCTGATATTTCCTTAGAAATACATGTGGTAACTGTGCAGTATTTATTTACAGCTAATTTAAGGCTTGTCACTGGTTTTGTTCAGGTGCATTACTTTGCACTTACCAACACTATTTCTTCTGCTTTTTCATCATCTGGTCATTGAGTACTGTGAGATCCTTTGCAGCAGTCTGAGAACATACCAAAAATTTGTCACCTCACTGTTCATTTACTTTTTGCAGATGGTGTTGTTAATACATCGAACAGGTTCTTCTTTGCATGCCTGTGGGACTCCTTTGGCCACTCTAGGCACTTTGAAAGCAGATCATTTACTTCTTTTTGTTTCCTGTTCTCAGGCAGGTTATTTATTCATGAAAAGCCCTTTTCCCTTTTTAGCTGAAGGCAGCATTACTTCTTTAAGAGTCTTTGAGAGAGATTGTCAAAAGCTTTTTGAAAATCCAAGTATGTGACAGCGTCCCTGTGCTCTTTGAAGGTATCCAGTTTTTCAGGTAGTACTTTATCTACAAATGCCACCTTCACACGTACCCTTTGTGTCGTAGTGACCCGAGTCTCTGCAAACTCTGTTCCTTCTGGTTTGCATGGTACAAGGGTCATCAGAGTGCCACAACTTTTCCCATCAGTAGGAGCAGACTTACTGGTTTGTAATCCACTGGCTTTTCCCTGGGATCTTAAGTTAGCGTCCTGTTCGACGCTTCCCACTCCTGTGGTACTGAGACTGCTCCAGGTGAGAAGACCATAGTAAAAGAACAGCAACTTTGTAAGTAATTTTCTTTACAGCTCTTAACTGAATACTATCTGAATTCAGCAGTCTGTTTCAAATATGGATTTGTTGTGGGTTTTTTACTTTATTTCTATTTTTAAGTCTTTTCTATTGTCTTTTCATCTTGGGATCCTTCTTGTAACTCGTCACCTGTTTAAAAGTTTTGACATAAGCTCTTCTGTGAGCTTACTGACAGAGAAGGGAGAAATATCTGCTGGTGAATTAGTTTCATTTCTGTTTTTTTCATGACTGTGTCTTAGGTTTCTAAGAGTGCCCTTTGCTATAATTTTGTCTGTACAGTTCATTGCCTTTGTTTATCCATGTTATTTTGTATATTTTTTCACAGAGACATTGCAGTTCAGTATGTTCTTTCAGCTTTCTCAAACTGTTACGTGGTGCTGTACTGAATATTTCTGTAACCCATTTAGGTCCTGCTCAGGTTCCAATGATGTCCCCAAACGGTTCAGTGCCTACTATTTATGTGCCTCCTGGATATGCCCCACAGGTATGTCCCTTCGTTTCATTCTTATTTTATCTCTTTTCATGGCAAATTATGGGAGTAGGACCATAATAGCTAATTCAGTAAATTAATGTGTCAAGTTTCAGAGTCACTGCGGTCAAACAAATAAATAAGGGGAGATGTCCCATAGGGTCATTCTGATGGGAGACTTCTCAGGCTGTATATGGGGCTGTTTAGTTACATATTAACCACTTATATGACAATAACAAGCCCTGTTCCTTGCTGAGTTCAGAATCTAGTGTACTAGATGCCCTCTGAATATAAAACACATTCATGACCCAAATAACTCCTTGTGCAGGGCCTGTACTGAGTTCTGTTCTAGCAGGTAAAACATCTGCTCTTGACACTAGTATAATTATATGTATGTCTGTAGTTTATATCTGGGAAGTTCCCTGCAGATAAGGAATAAAACAGATCAGTTACAAAAAGTGTAGAAAACAACATGGAAAAAATGGCAGCTGTCCATTGCGGCTAAATTGTCATATGACACGTGTTTCCACAGCTTATCTTAAAATGGGGCTGTCATTTTCTCACTGCTGTGTGATTCCTGATTTAAATGCCTGAAAATTAAATGTGAGCTAGATAACTTGAGCATCCTTTAAAGCAGATTAAAAGGATGATTCCTCTTGGCTATTTTTGACACCTGTATTATAATGAGATGTGTGGCCTTCTAGAAGGTGTCTCTTTTTTTCCCTCTACCCTAGAACAAGTCTAGGAATTACTGTGTCAGACTTGGATCAATACCGCTCTCCATAATGTCTTTTCTTGTGATGTTCTGTTGTTGTGACCAGTCTACCTGTGACTCCGTGTGCACCTCATGATGTACACTGAGACTACAGTATGTGAAATGCAGCCAAAAATCCACAGTGTCTAGCAGATGTTGGACTCATGATCTGAACAGCAAAAAAAAATGTCCTCTAGCAAAAGGAAAGGCTGTTAGGTTAGGTAGACTAATAACTTTTTGGTTTTTGTCTTTCATCTATTGGAAACTAGGCTGATAAGTTGATTCGTGTATCCTTCATAGTTGAGTTCCCAAACAGGCAGAAGAAAAATTAATTAAAAATAATCATGAAAGTCCATTTATCTGTAGGTCATAGTAAAAAGTCTTGATTCCTATTACAATTAATTTTTAAAGAACTGCAAGAATTTTTGAGATAAGTGAAATTCTGAATTTTACCGTATTTCCCAAGTACTTTATTTCAGTAAATGAAGTATTTACTGTTAAAAAAGTTGCTGAGGAATAGGGCTGGGCCAGCCACTAAATGCCAACAGATGCTCTCTAACCCCTCTCCCTCCTTAAAACAGGAAGGGAAACAAAATAAAGCAAAGAGACCTATGGATTGGAAAAGATAGCTAAGACAGTTTTGATAAAACAATTGATAGTATTAATAAGGAAAAAATAAAAATAGTGAACTATATCCAAATATATACAAATCTGATATAGAACCTGACTCCTTGCCAGTAGCAATCCCCGCTGATGCTGCGGAGCAGGCGGCACTGGGGCAGTCCCAGGCTCAGCGGCAGAGGGGAAACCGGATACAGGAGCTGGATTTGGGAACTCAGGATCAAAGGCAGAAGCTCAGACAGAGTCCTTCTGAGACACCAGCCACTGAAGAAGAGGCTTAACCCCCGTGATCCCTCAATTTCATACTAAATATAAAGTGTATGAAATGGATCACTCCTGTTGGTCACCTGTCCTGTCTGTTACTCACCAGAGGTGCGACCTTTTACTTCCTTGTGACCCCTTTTACCTCCTGGCACCCCCAGCGTGGTACACAAGAGCCATCAATGTCCGTGGTCACTACAGGAGCGAGTATAAGCAAGAGCCTTTCTGCACACCAGTCCCAGGCAGAACTATAAACATCAGGCATTATCTCTTCGAGTAGCAGCCGCTGTCTGCAGAAACGTGCTGCTGACTTCAGAAAGGGCAGTCTCTTAGAAGAGACTGAGCCGAAAAGTAAAATCACTGAACAGAATTGGTTCTGTTTAGCTCAGTAACCTGTGCCAATCAGAATAATATTTATAAAAGGAGTTTAGCCTTCCTCTGGAGACAACTTACAGCAGACAGGCGGGAGGACTGGGCCCTGCCAAGGCACACTTGTGAGCCTTCCCTTGGCGCTCGTTAGCGCAAGCAGGTGGTGTGCCACCACAGCCCCGTGACTTTTGAACTGAAGGTGCCTCACGTCTGTCCAGCTCAGAGTACAGGTGGAATGAGCACGTCTGCTGATTTCATCTGAGTTGAAATATTGTAGTCCAGGAAAACTGGTAGTTTATAAGGCTTCTGACATATTTATTGCTGACAGAACGGGCCAGCTGTTGCGGTTTACGATGGAAGTTCCCGTTACAAGCGCCAAGGTTTGATGGTAGTCTTGCAAACAGGAAAGGCTGATGTTATTGAGCTAAGAGTTATCCCAGAATTAATGTGGTCCGAGCATGGTTTCTTCAGGCGTAGTATATTTTTAAACATCAGCAACTGCAGATATATTTTGGGAGAAAGTGGAAACCAGCTAAATGTCTAAAGCCGTCAGCCTGGAAGAACAACTTCAGCGTAACCATCTTTTGTCTGTCCATTTTCATCTAGTTCTAGGATGCCTCTGCTTGCTTCAGGTCCTATTTGGCAGTGATCAGCGTATCATCTTGTTAGAAATTGGATATAACTACAGAATAAAGCATATTTATTTTCCTTACACCAAAGAAATAAAAAGCAGTTCATAAAATCATAAGTAGATGTATTTTTCCTTTCCTCTTTTAGAACTGTAGTTGTAAAACTCTGGAAACAAGCTGTCTTATATTCACTGGCTCTAGTGAGTTTTCCGGTGATGTCTGGTTGGTTCACTCAACTGAACAGGCCTACGCCAGACCGCATGTTTTGCTAGCACAAGTAGGATAATACATGGCTTGTTTTCTTTTTTTAACGTAAAATTATGTACTTGACATGATGCTCTTACTGCTTTTTGGAGGGTTTTTATCTGTGTAGTTGCCTTGCAGAGGCCTGCTTTTGAGTCGATGGTTGATTTAGAGGCACAGTTATGGACTTGGCAAACTCGTCATTTTACACTATTAAACCTTAGGTCCATGCTGCTATGAACTGGGTATCTATTTCTGATTTACCTACGCTATTAGCAGAGGCAAGAAAACAAATAAATTAAAAACCAAGTAGCCTGTTTTTTTATGGAAGCTGCTTCCCACCTAATCTGAATCTGCCCATAAAATTGTGACAAATTAAATTTTTTTGTAAACAAAAATGGCTTAAATAATTAAAAGTAAATTTCAGTGTTTAAAAAATATCGTTGAACAGTGGGAGTTTTAATCATGTTTACTGCTGTTAACATACCCTGCCTTTAGGATACCACACAGTTATGGTTGCACAGATGTAAAGAGTGTTGTCCTTGGTGAAATTACTTTTTACTCAAAATGGACAATTTCTGTATACTAAAAATAGGAGCCCATTTTTTAAAGTCACATGATATGTATGTATTTTAAAGCTGTGTTCACGTAAGTAATTTTTACTAATTCCCAGCTTTCTATTTATGTAAGTAAGGCAGGATCAGCTTCATTGTGTATGTACTTCTGTGTCTTCTGAATACAGATTTCATTCTGCCATTACACAAGAAGCATAAAGCTCTGTCTTTCTCAGTATGGTAGTGAAGTTTTCCAACAATTTCCTAGACCAACATCACCTGCCTTGCATTGGTTCAGCTAGCAGGGTAATTTGGGGGTGTACAGATGAGATTGCTGTCAGAACAAACAAAAGCAGAAGCTCCATTCCAGATGTACCAGATGCACACCAGCCCCTAATAGATAAAACCATGATAAAACCAATGATTGATCTTCCAAGCAGCTTTCTGTTTTATTATTCCTTGTTTTGTTTAAGTATCTGTAAAACATGCTTTTCATGCTGTCATTTCTCTCTTGGTGTGTGGGGTCTCTCACTGTCCAGGTTATTGAGGATAACGGTGTTCGAAGGGTTGTGGTGGTTCCCCAGGCTCCTGAATTTCATCCTGGTGGCCACGCGGTGATACACAGGCCTCCGCATCCCCCACTGCCTGGCTTCCTTCCTCTGCCAGCCATGATACCCCCTCCACCACGTCACATATACTCACCCGTGACCGGAGCCAGTGACATGGCGACACAGTACATTCCACAGTATCACACCTCACAAGTATACGGGGATCTGGGTAAGTAGCTCATTGAATATCGCAAGTTCTGTCAAAGGAAATAATCATAGAATCACAGAATGGCCTAGGCTGGAAGGGACCTTAGAGATCATCTAGTCCAACCTCCCTGTCATGGGCAGGGACGCCACGGCTCGACTAGACCAGGCAACACATGGGGACCGAGCAGGAACTGAACCCGCGACCTCGGTGTTGTCATTGTTTTCAGCACCACGCTCAAACCACTGAGCTAACTGGCCCCTTAATGCTCTGTTTGTTTCCAGCATCTGTTAGGCTGAGGTACTGGCTTTCTCAAGCAAGACTTACAGCTTCAATGGGAGCTACGCACAAAAGTTTTATGAGGATAGCAGTCTTGTTTTTACTGAAGCTTTTTATGAAAGTTCTTGTAATTAATTTGACGTGTCTGCTCAGCAATCCATTAAACACACAGATTATTTTTTAGCTGTATCAGTTACAGATTTGCCCAGGAAGGCAATGCAAGAAGTGTTTGTGGGGATTTTAGCTGATCCCCTGAGATTCAGTGTTTAAATCCATGCCTGAGCACTGTTTTGAAATCTTAAGTCTTGCAAGTACCCTGTTTGAAGCATGAAACGGGAGTTCCTAGTCTTGATTCTGAAAAAAGGTTTGATATTTTTCATAGAACTAGATGCATTTAGTCCGATGTCCATATTGAAGTCCAACTTGAATAATCAGGTGCCACTGACCTAAACGTAATCCTGTAGTTGAAGCTGTCTTTGCTAGTGCCATTGATGGTGGCAGCCTTTCATATGGTTTAGTGGCAGAGTGTATGCACCCACTAACTCAGGGATTGGGTTGTTAGATTAATATTTACAGTTCTGGTAGACTTGCTTTTTCTGTAGGTAAACTTGTGCTGTAAAGCAAATGCTGGCCTTGGAAGACTGTTAGAGAGCAATGACAGGCTGCTGCTTTTAGAGAAAAAACCTGGAAGCTGTGGAGCAGAAGACTAAACAAAACTTTATCATGTCTCCATAGATTTGTAGCATTCTATGATACGACTAAAATAATGTGAAAATATCCTCCATGTAGTCACCGTGCTTACATAGTCATGATGTACAAAGCCATCAGATAAGAATATACCAATCTTCCTGAAATTCTTAGTATTTCTGTATTCTGAAGTTATACTTTATTTCTTCCTCGCATTAATCTGATAACAGTAAATTATTAGATGCTCTTTGGGTGCTTAGTTACAGTTTTGTTAATTTCTTGGCTTCCTGTAGACGTCAGTTGTTTGCTTTTAGTTTACTAAATTAAGAGACTGGAGTATGATCATTAAATGCATAAAAGATAAAGGATAATTCTTAATGGAATAATGTTTTTTAGATTTCTGCTGCTAGCATATAACCCTTTAAATATGAATTCACTGATAATTTGCTAAACTGCTAATGTAAAAAAAATAAAGTGGGATTCTTTTATTTTGTTTTGTTTTAAATATTTATGTAAGATGCCCTTGGATTTAGGGAATTAGAGGACTTGAGATGCTTTAATTTCTCACATACTTGCTACAGACTTCATATTTAATTGTGGACCGCTGATTGTGGCTATGGCTTTTCGGAAGGCAAAGCTCACAGTTAGGCTCCTGTATGAGGAATCTTGAATTTTTTCCCCTTAAATTCAGAAGTGCTTAGTTCTCTAACAAGAGCACCCAAATTGCTGGTAGTGAAAATCAAATTTCTTAATAGTTGCAGCTTATCTAGTAGTTCTCTGGGAAATTTTCTGGGAATTAAGCTGACCTAAAAAAAATAGGAACTGAGAAGTTATCTAATTTTGTGATTCCTTCTTACAAGGAAGTTTTTGTGTTATCTTATTTTCTATACTTCTATTGCATAAGGAATAGCAAATAATGAACTTCTTCAAATCAAGTGATTCAGTTTACCTCAAAGTGGACAAATTCTATGCTGGTTTTTGTCATGTGGTATACACTGTTTTAAAGCCTTGAGTCAGTAAGCTGTGTGTAAATATAAAGGTGAAATGGTTGCATTCTGGAACTTAAAACTTCTGCATTTTAAAACTTAAAACTACTGTATTTTTAATTTAACATCAGAGCAAATCTCCTTCCATTTAATGAAGTAGTACAGTTTTCCTGTGTTGACTTTATCCTGTACCTTACAACTCAAGGTAGATTATCGAAACATTTTAAGAGTAATTTTTTAAGTAGAAAGAAGATGTGGGAAGGAAAGATTACATCTCCTTCTCTAATATTTTGTTCATGTCCAGTTAGTGTATATCAGTGTACCTGCTGGACACTTCAGTTTTGCAGTAGCAGTGGAGATATAATTTTAAACACAACTCTGTGTTTAAAGTGGAGATATAATTTTAAACACAAGCGTGTGTGCACTTAACGCACATAGCATTTTTAAATAGATTTTTAATTACATTCTGTTCCTAGTGATTACTTTTATTTTTTCTTCTTCTCTTTAATTTAGACACTCTGCCTGCCCATGGAAGATCCAACTTTAGAGACGAAAGGTCTAGTAAAACATATGAAAGGTTACAAAAAAAATTAAAAGATCGACATGGAACTCAGAAGGATAAGTTAAACAGTCCTCCGTCATCTCCTCAGAAATGTCCTTCTCCTGCAAGTGAACATAATGGACTTACGAAAGGACAGGATACAGCTGGTCTAAGCACAGGGTCTACCAAAAGCAAGTCTTTGGGTAAAGGAAAAAGCAATTCTCAGACAGACACGGAAGTAGAAGGTAAGTGTTAACAAAAATGTTATATATAAATATATATAGCCTTTGTAGATAGAACACCAAGCTTTCACAGTCTTGAAGTTGAGTAGTAGCCCAAAACTGCTCCGATTTAGATTGAGCGGAGTTAAGGACAATCGACCTCCTCGTCACATTGGAGCAATGGGCCTAAGAGAGCAAAACTACTGAGAGGCAAGTCTCCACATAGATTGAAGCAAATCTTGTTAGTCATACCTCGTAGCACTGTTCAAAGAGAAATCTGTGCTTTATCCAGAGATATTCGTGCTTAGATTTTAATGAAGCACTGAATATTGATGGCCTGCTTGATATTGCAGAAGACATGGCAAGAGCCAGGTGTTTGATGCAAGAAACCTACATTCAACTTGTTATAGAGGAGTTATTTTGTAAAGGAGATACTGTTACATAAAATCCACATAATGCCTATCCCTACCAACTCATTACTGAAAAGCCTTTGTGGATAAAAGTCCTCACACTAGTCCATGTGAGTTCATGTTTTCTAAGACACTATCATGAGGAGTGTGTTTCTTATTAATACCTTTATTTTGTTGGAAAGTTTATGATCTCGTAAGTGGACTGAATTCACTCAGCCTTGGTCATACAGCCATTGCTGAATCTAATGTGTCACTGTGCAACTTTTAGGTCACTGGCATAGCACTTCAGATTCAGAACACAGTATTAAAAACTGGTCGTCGGCCAAGTACAATTTTCTCAGAATAGGGAACTGAAACTACTGATGCTGAGGGAAACAAGCCATGGTTTTCACAACCAAGACCAGGAAATCTCAGCCTATAGAAGTTGGTTAAAAACATGTCTAGATGATAACCTGTGAAAGCTTAGTACCAAGGGACACCTCTGAGACACAGCATGAATTAAGAAGTTGGGAATCACGGAATCATAGAATCATTAAGGTTGGAAAAGACTTCTAAGATCATTTAGTCCAACACTACCATGACCACTAAACTGTATCCTGAAGTGCCACATCTACACATTTTTTGAACACCTCCAGGAATGGTGACTCAACCACTTCCCTGGGCAACCTGTTCCAATGCCTCACCACTCTTTCAGTAAAGAACTGTGGCTCCAAACTTGAATGAGTACTTGTGAGTGTAGATCCAGAGTGGCATTTGTCTTGGCTTCAATTTACACTTTCTGTGAGCAAACTGGACTAAGGCAGAGGTGATAAAATGTACTGTTGCTTTCATATTGTACGGAAATTACATTAACAGTTCCTTAGAAGCATTTTATATGAAAAATGGAAAAGTCTACTTTTTGAAATGATTTAATTCAGGAGACGTTTGTGAAAAATATGTACTGTGACTTAGCCTTGTAAGAACAGACAAAAGTCAGAAATGCATTTAATTAGTTTTGACAGCATAAACCGTCTTAAAAATATAAAGTTGTAAGTAGATTTGACCTATGTTTAAAGTTACACATTAATAAAAGATAACTAGGCTTTCTGTATTCCATAAATCATAGAACAGATTTGGAAGTTTTATATGAACAGCTTCTTCGGGAGCTTTTTTGGTTTTACATTTCCCTAGATGAGTGCAAGTTGGCAAGATGTTCTATATTATGAATCTCTTTGTCTACGTGCAGTTGTTGAGTTTGCAGAGCTATTTCACTGTAAAGCCACTGAGCAGTATTCATGGGTTCTTTTTGTTTGCTTTGATTTTATTTTTTAAGAAAAGGATGAAGAAACAAAAGCACTTGAAGCACTTCTTTCTAATATAGCCAAGCCAGTGGTAAGTAGATAAAGCTTTCCATAAAATCAGAATGTATCTGTTGCTGCCCTACACAGTTTCTTTTTTGTCTTCCAGTTTAAAGTATCTTTAAATTCCCACACTAAAGAAAATTTGCTTAACTTCCAGTCACTGAAATGTAAATGACTGAAGTAATTTTTAGTATATTAGCATTTATGAAGTTAAAATTGTCTTGATACTTATTATGTGGAGTTATTCTTCCTGACCACTCTGTGAAATCTCAGTATTAACAGAATTATACAAAATATGTATAGAAAGAGCTTGTAACATTGCCAGTAACATAATGATGATGCTTAATGTAAGAGGATGCTTGACATCATCTTACTGTAAAATCTGGTCTCAGTTTCCTGTAACATTATTTACTTTTAACTGTTCAGGAAACAATTTTACACACCAGATATCTCTAAACATGAGAGATATGTGATCAGCTTTTGGAAACCTCATCAAAAATGAGGTTATGGAAAACCTTATTTGGAAAGAAATATTATGACAGATTTCTCTCTAAGAGCCCCTGGCACTGCCAAGGAAGACACATATATAACATGCCAAGGAATGGGTGACTGTCATGAGTGGGCTTCTGACTTCTGCTTGAAAATCTACCAATTTCTTTTCCATTTGTAAAACTATAATTCGTAATTCTGTGTAGATACTCTTTAAAGCACTGTTGCCAGATGCTGTAGTTGCTTGCATTTTAGAGCAGGCCTGTGTTCTTTGCTTTCATCATCTGGATCTCCCTTGGTCTTAACCTTTCTGTGAGGATTTACACAACTTTTCCAAAAATCTGCGTCTCAATCCTCAGCCCACAAGCTTGCCGGAGTGAAAACAATCTATGTTCCCTACTGTAAACTGCAAAAAGTTCACTCAACTGGAATTCCAGAAGTGTGCCCTGGGTTTTCCAGTCAGTCAGCTGCTTTCTCCATGATCAAGCACCCTGCTTTTCGTCTTTCGTCAGTCCTCAGTTCACCGCAACACACACGTGCACACACTAATGCACACACGCTTCACGTACCTTGATAAAGAAGGGAAAGCTTTTATGAAAGGAAAGACATACAGAGAAGACATGGAGAAGGAAAAAGGGTCAGATGGAATGATCACTGAACTTTCAACATTGCCAGATGTCAGCTATGTGCCTTACCCCCATCACCTCCTAGGCCCTGGTTTTAGTGGCCTGATCTTGATTTTTCTTTTGTATGTTGCTTTACAGCCAGGTGAGGAGGGGCTGGGAGAGTTGGGACTCTTTAACCTGGAGAAAAGAAGGCTCTGGGAGATGTTATCAATCTGTATAGATCCCTGCATTATAAGTGCAAGAGAATATATCCAGGCTTTTTTCAGTGTGCCCAGCATCAGGACCAGAGGCAGTGGGTACAAACTGAAACACATAAAGTTCCCTCTGAACACCAGGAAACACTTCATATTCTGAGAGTGACCAAGCACTGGCAGAGATTGGCCAGACTGGTTGTGGAGACTCCCTCTCTGGAGATATTGAAGAGCCAACTTGAGATGGTTCTGGGCATCTGGCTTCAGGTGACCCTGTTTGAGCAGGGGGCTTGGGCTGAACGACCTCCAGAGGGCCCTTCGAGCATCAGCGCTTCTGTGATTCTTTGGTGCTCCAAGGGCTGAGCAGGAACTGTGTGATTACAGAGGAAGTCCTGAATACTTGGCTTCCTGCTGTGTCCAAGCATCTGGATGGGTTAACGTGTTTTCGGTGCCCCTGTGTCTTAAGTGGCTAAGCAGCACGGAGGTGGAAGCTGTCTGAAATTAGAGGAATTGAGAGAGCTGAGATGCAGAAATGGAGTTAACTGGTTCTAGCTGTTGCTGTGGTGAAGGTAGTAGGGACAGTCAAGTTCAATAGCACTTAACAGGATTACCTTGGTGATTGGAGCTAGTGGAGGGTGAGTAAAAAGAATTTTTGGAGAAGAAATTGTGACTGAAAAGAAAGCTCACAGAGATTAAGGTGTAGGGGAGAAAGGAAGTCAGTGGAAGTTGAAAGCTCTGAAAAGCAGCTCAGGTCCAAAGGACAATCAAAATTTGAGAAATCCTAAAATAGACGAGACATTTAAGATGAGAAAATGAGACCAGGAACAAACAGAATAGTAGATGTGAACTATAAGAAGAACAAAATGGAGACCAAGTAGCTTTTCTGTTTGCTATTTTTACAAGCAGACTGATGAGAGTCTGAATATCTTGTTCCTAAGATTGAGAGTGGTGGGGATAGTGGCTGAAGATGGGTGAGTCAAGGATACCAGAAGTTTATTGAGAGACTAAAGAATTGAAGTCTGATGTGGAGTAAACAAGGTGTACAGGCTGGAATGAAAAACTGTTGATTTGGACCAGACTTTTGAGAAGCTGGAGAAGAAGGGTCAGAAAGGGTTGTGGCAGTAAAAAAATAATGTAAGTCTACATCTGATAGAACTGATTTTTATCCAGGACCTGGAGTATAAGCCAGCTTTTCTGTAACTCATCTTTCTTCTGACAGCAAGTACCTGCAAAGTCCTACCAGCAGAGATTTTGGTTTGCTGCCTGTTGTTTCACTGCACAGCTGTGCAGCTCATCTCCACAGATGTTAGCAAGCAGCTATTGCTATCACTGTATTAGATCAAGCTGTTGAGACTTGTGCAGTGGATCTGAAGGCTCCAGACTTGCTGGAGGGTGATTCCAGAAAGAATTTAAGGAAGGCATTTGCTGTAAATATATAGAAAAATATAAATAATATGGATTCTAGGAAAGTATGAATCAAAATACTGTTAGAATTATTCTGTTCCATTCTCAAAGCAAAGCAGAAAAGATTTCGTACTAATGCTGGTACGTTGTGTTCAAGATTACAATCGCTTTTTGTTTTTGTGTTGTTTTGCTTTTTTTTTTTTTAACACAACAACACACGGTTCTTTCTGCATGGTCCCTGCCATTCACTGAACAAAACATAGCTGCTCTGGGAATGGGTCAGGGCTATATTGCGAAAGGGACTGATGTCTTTGAGAATCTGTCCCAATGAGTTAGGAGAATCTGTCCCAACGAGGAAGCATGTGCCTCGTTTAGCCACGTACTGCATCAGAATGGATGCAGAAACAAATTTTGTCGCAAGGTTAACTTACTGCAAGATAGAGCTGTGACCGGAGCATGCTGAACCCCAGCCTTCTCGGCGGCCCTCAAATCATAGAATCACAGAATCATAGAATTGTCAGGGTTGGAAGGGACCTTAAAGATCATCCAGTTCCAACCCCTCCGCCATGGGCAGGGACATCCCCCACTAGACCAAGTTGCCCAGAGCCCCATCCAGCTTTGCCCTTCTCAACTTTGTGAGAATGTGGATGATCCTTTCTATCCTCACTAGAAGTACGGGGACCAGTTCTCTAGAAGTGTGCGTAGTGCCCTGCTAGTGGTCAGGCCATACAGGATGTCACCCAAGTCAGGCTGTCATCAGTGGCTGCGCTGCCGAGGGGAATGGCAACTCCCAGCTTCCTGGAGTGGTTAGAATGAGACACCAAGAAGCATGATCAGCAAGTGGTATCTTCTGCAATGTTGCTAAAGACATATGAAAAAGCACCGGAGTGCCAGTACTGCTGGCAATATTCTTGTTTTCTTTCCCATTCTTTCACCCTCAACACCCAACCATCCGTGCCTTTCAGGCAGGCGTGCTGTTTCCCCTCCCTGTCACGACCTTACTTGAACATCACCGCGTGTAGTTCTGTGCCTGCAAGTCATCTCTTTGCAGACCTGAGAAGACATCACAGACTTAGGCAGTAGTAGTCTGCTACAGGCTAGACAGTGTACACAAGGCAAAAAGCCAAACTTCCAGCACTTGGAGAGGCTTATGCTTTGCAGAGAGAAGGGACTGTCAGGGCTGTGGGTGGTGGAAGACTAGCTGGTGTTGCAGCTTAGGGGAGTGTGATGATAAGAGACAGGGAGGCTGTGTTACCTTGCAGGATCAGAAGGAAGCCTCACACTGTTTCTCCAAGGAAACATTTTCCTCACCTTCCCACAACTGAACTAGGAGGCTCTATCTTCTCAAACCTTCTGTTTGTCGTTCTCAGCAGAAATGCTACTGTAGGTTTTTGATTAATGTTTTGTTCAAAGCACTCCCTGTGGGGACTGTGGCATGGTGCTCTTCTTGATGGGTCATAAACACCCTCTTCCCTGGTTGAACTTAAGTGCTGACATGGACAATACTTGATACTGGCTGTGGTGATAGTGAGATGATCAGATGATCATACAGGTGCTGTCTAATACCATATCCTCCTCCAGAAAGTCCATTATACCATATCCTGCTCCAGAAAGCCCTGAGTAGTGCTGAAGGCTGTGACCTGTCCTGGGCTATCCCATGTCTTAGTGCTCAGGCCAGGGCATGCACGTCTAAATTAGGTGGTGACCTCCATGGTGTGCTTTCATTCACACATCTCTTTTGGTTCTGCACAATGTGGGGCACATCAGCTTTGCTGTCTCCAGACTCCAGTTAGGTATTTTTATGAAAATGAGCTCTTTTTTTTTAGCTTTTCCTTGTATGCATCCCTCATCCTTTCGTATATGGCAGTGTTAAGTTGGTAACATGGTACTGCCACCAGGTGACTCTTCTTGGGGAGGTGATGAACTGTTTATACCCAGATGTAAGTTGGACTGATTCTGCTGATTGTACCATGCTGAGTCCTCAGCATTTGAGCAGAGCCTTCACCATGTCCATTAACCAAATAAGAAAGCAAGCAGAAGAGAAGACAAGAGGACCTGAAAAGGAAAAAGAAAAAAGAAGAATGGAGTAGAAGGCTGAGTATTTAATGAGGAGAGGCAATAGGAGCTCAGAATTTGAGGGCTGGTTATATAGCGTGTAAATCCCGTGGGATGGCATCATGTTTTGTGATATGTGTTTGCTTGTGGGCACCTCACCAGTTACGTACCTTGTGTCACTGCGCATCTGGTTTGTACATGCTAGAACTGCTCTTTTGTTTGACCCAAATGCATGTGTAATATAGTTAATGAGGAGATGCGCTTTTGCAAGCTGGACTGCTAATGGAGACGTGCCCACCTCTTGGTTTCGTCAGCGCTAGATAGTGTACTCAAGTATTGTACTCCGCTTTGCAGGAGCACAGAGTGCTCACAACTGGCACCAAAATCAATTGCAGTTGCTTAAATAATACAAAGTAATAAGTAATGTCAGATTTTCTGAAAAAGCCACTCCTGTGTGTCAGGGCACCTAAGAATAGTGGATTCTTCTGATCTTAACCTTTGTTCTGCAAAAATCCTTTTTTCCGTCTTACATCGCAGAGGTGTTTGTGTGGGTTTTTTTTAATAAGCTGGTGTTTTGTGCTTGAGAACTGACAGGAATTTCTGAAACTTAGTAATTCTTTTCCATAATAGGGCTCTGGCTAGAGTTGAGAAAGTCAAGTACTGGGATATTATTGAACACCAAGGTTGAAGGACAATATTGAGTAATTGCTTCCTAGGGAAGAAATTAGTAATTCCTGTCATATGCTTGCATCATGTGAAGCTGGAGTTCCGTGTTAAAATAGTATGTGCTGTTGTAGTCTAAGACTGACATACTGCATATACACAATAGAGACTTTTTTTTTACAGGAAATCTTCATTTTAGTAATTCTTAATCTTTTAATACTTTGCTTTTGCCCCTTCTTAATAGCATTGTGAGGAAGAATGTAGCTGAACCTAGACTTATCTTTAAGAATCATTCTCTTAGCTGAAAGTCGAATCTAAGAAGCAGTACCAAATGATTTATAAATGAATTGAAAAGGACTTAAATTATGTGCTCTGATTCTCTCTTGTCAGTGCTTGCACCTGTGATTTTATTTTTTTTTGGTCACTAAGAGTGATTGAAAATACTCATACACTTATATGTGAATTTACTGAAAAGCTCCAGAACTTAAAAAATATGTAATATCATAGACAGTATAGGTCCAGAAGAAAAAACTTGGTGTTACTCAGCCCCATTCCTACTGCCTCTATTCTTTTTGTTTGGTTGCTGACCTCTCATGCACGAGCTGTATTTCTGGGAACCCCACACTCCCCCGCTGCCGTTCTCTGGGGATGCAGAAAAGAAGATGATAGAAACTTCAGTGAGATTCAGGTGTGTGAGGGAGAGGGTTGGAAATGCATTTCTGGTATTTCTCCCTGCCAGAGAGCTAAGTATCTTACCTCTTGTTCTGTTCTTCTGCCCACGAGCCCATTCTCTGAGGCCCTCAGGTATCTGCCTCTTATACTTGGTCCATAATAAGTTTGCTCCCCAGCAGGGCTGGCTGGTTTTGGCTTGACTTCTTGCAGCTCCTTGGTTTAATGTGAGCCTAAGTCACTGATGGGGACCCAATGGTTTAACTTAAGCAGCGGATTTATTGCAGAACCCTCAGTTTCACTGGGCACCATCTCCTGGGCCCTCTTGACTTTGGTGTGGGTTGCAAATTTTCTAGTCCAGCAACAGGGTTACAGAAAATGGATACAGTTCTCTGCCTCATTGCAAATACAGATGATGTTTTATAGTTTTAACTTCTACATCTACCAATAACAGAGCAGTGTCTGACTTGGAGATTCTGTTAAATCGTATCCTACTGACTAATATATTTCTCTCTTTTCTCCATATGCTTATGTGTCCATGTGTATGCATAGAGAATTTATATAGCTTTTATACCATGCAGCTTTTTATGCACCGTTAGGATGTCCTTAGTTCTCAGCTTCTCTGGATACTTTTCACTTTGCATTTCTGATCATGTGCAATTCCACCAACCGTTGCTTTTAAGTTTTGGCAAATTGGCCACAGCAAAGCCTCAGGTCTCTTTAGTCACATACTCTGTTTACACAAAGTAAAACAACCAGAACAACCTGGGTTTGGTACATAATACTGCTTTGTTGTGTTGCAGTTACTTTGTTAACAGTTAACATCTATTATTTTAGAAGTCTTATGAAAGGTTTATGTGAGTTGACCAATAAATATTGCCCTAGGGGAGTAACACAGGGTAACAATTTTTCATCTAGTCAGAGACTTAAAGAGCATTTCACCCTGTTCTCTGTTATGTTTGTTGGTATATAACGATTTTCTCTAATACTCTGGGTTTAATTTTACTAGTCAAAGCCCTGTGAGTTGTCTGTTAGTCTGTAATCTGTAATGTTGTCTTTGATCTTCCTCCCACTCTTCCTGTTCCCTCTGAAGAGTTGAAATCTCTAATCTTTTATGTTCCGATAATATGGAGTGCCACCTTTCACTCATGTCAACCACACTACTCTGTTGTAAAAGAAGGCTAATCTAAAAGAAGACTAGACAGACCAGGATGTACAAAGAGAAATGTAATCTGCCAGATGTTGAATGGGATGTTCTTTGCAGTTCTGGGCAAAGCAGTAAGGTTAAAAAAAACAAGAAGAGATAAGGAGAACAGTGAGAATGATTGGAGATTTGGATAAGTGAGGAGAGACACAAATGCTAATGGTCTTCAGATACACAAACAATGGCAGAAAGGAAGGGAAGATCTAAAGCTCAGCTCCATGGTGGCTAGGACTAATAGGCTTTGCTGGTAGAGAGAGAGATACTGTCTGGACATTAGGAAAAAAATTTCAAATATTAAGGTAGCTAAACCTGGGTAGGTCCTTGAGGAACCTACACTTCTTTTCTTCAATATCCCCTGCTGCCTTCTGCAACACAGAAGGGAGGGATTGTGTGAGAGGGAGCTTTTACCACCGCAGATGCTTGCCACAACTCCAGAGACTTCCAGATATGCTAGAATTGTACTGAGATGTAGTTGTAATTAGTGTTAGTGTAGTTTGTGACCACATCAAGATTGCAGTGGAATTTCTCTTACTAAACTTTGAATTGTGTTTCCAAGGACTTCAGTAGGTAATCTTACTAGCGTTTGATCCCTGTCAAGATGTGACGTATAGTCCTGTTAGCGTATAAAGGCTTAGTAACAATATTTCTGAGACATCAAGGCTCATCTTGTTACGTTTTTCCTCCTTTGTGTTTGACTGTTACCACTAAGTCATCTGCTCTCTGCTTCATTCTTGAAGTTGGCCCATTCAGGTTTTTAGTTCAGTAGATTATAACAATTTAAGAGCACCAATTGTGAAGATAGCATTTTGATTCTGATACTCCCGCAATAGATTTCCAAAAGCAATTATTCCCAAAATAGATATATATTACAGTCATATTGTAAAACTAGTCATTTCATGTAGTGAAATGTGTTTTCAATTCTCTTATGAAATGATTTGAAATAGTGAGTACAACACAGAAACCACAATAGCATATGTGCAAAACTCCCACAAATTTCAAGACTTTCTTCCATAACAGATCCTAAAAATTCATCATTATGTGCACACACCTGTGCAATCACCTACAGAAATACGAGCATCCCCAGGCCCTTGCAGCATGGGTGGGTTTTGGGGAGCGTGGGTACCCCTAACTGCACATCTCCTTTGGGAGGCGTGGGTCTTTAGCTTTGCATGTAACTGTGTTAGTGCCGAAAAATCTCTCATTCCCTACAACCTGCAAATGCACGGGCCATTGAGAATGCTCTCTACCCAGTTACGTGCGCCCACCTGATATGTGGGTCCCCACCTGCTGCACCACAAGCCTCTGTCGCACCAGCTGGGGCGCAGCTCCTGACAGCATCTATCAGGCCTGGGTGGAGGTGGCAGCAGCGGTGGGGCAGTTTCTCATGCTGTCAAGTCCCATTTTGATACTCTCTCTCTTCCGTTTCAGCATCTTTTATCTCTAGTATTAATTTTCATGCTGCTTTTATACTTCTGAACCCTATTCCTTTTCCGTTTCAGAAGTCTCTCTGTGATTCCTCATGTCATCCACCCGTGGGTCACCACCCTGACCACAGGGGGGCTTTTGGGGCAAACTTTCAGTGTTCCATTCCCACACACTGTTTATGCTCCTATTTCTATCATGCCAGCTGTTGGTATCCAGGTTTTTCTACAAAGGCTGGGCTCTGGAGGCAAGCACCACCACAGGAATTCTTTAGGATGTTGCCCATTGTCGCAGGTTAGAGCTGGGCTGGCCACTAA
>NW_009697717.1:0-1233 GCF_000703405.1 Apaloderma vittatum | reverse complement strand
CCCATCCCATCCCATCCCAGACTCGTGGATTAAACCCAGAGGAACTAAAGCAGCGGCGCTGGGGAGGGGAGCACGGCGCTCACTCTTGCAGCCTCAGCACCCCAAAACCGGGGAGTTTGGGGTTCATTTGTCTCCCCCTCAACTAAATCAGCCCGACCCCCCACCCCCTTCCCTGGGCAATCGCCGCGCGAAGCAGCCCGGCTGCTGTTATCGCGAGATCCAATCGCCTCGGCGACAAAACCCCATCCCTGGGACCCGTTTGATGTCCCCCTGGACACGATCATTTTTTTCTTCCCCCAGCACCCAGGTTCGCCCGCGCCAGCGGGATAACGACCCTCGTTAACGCCGTCCCGCTCCACGATTAATGATGGAGTTCGCAGGGAATCAGTGGGGATTGGGGGTGGTTTTTTGTGGAGGGAGGTGGCACCAGGATGAAAATCCCTCTTTTCCACGGGCTTCCACAGGCTTGCCCAGAAGCGAAGGCGACGGACGCTTTAATTTTTTTGGCTCCCCGGCCCCATCATGCCAGGAAATTTTTGCCCCGGGGAGGGGTTTGCCCACCAAACAAACCAAAAAAAAAAAATTCCAGGAGTAAATCTGAATTATAATTAACTAGTGGGTCGTGAGGGAGTCTGTGCCAGCGAGCAGCGAGGTTTTCCTTCGTTATTTTTGGAGTCATTTGGGTGGACCTGGGCGGGGGATGCGCTGGGCCCCGGCAGCACGCGGGAAAACGCATCGGATCCGCGTTTATTATCCTTATTCTTAATATTTTTCTTTTTTTGCCATTTTGTTTCATTTTCCTCTTTATTTGAACATTGCAGAAGTAGCCCTGTGGAGTGGGTAAAAGTGCAACAGACTTTTTATGGACTACAAAACTCAAAGACTTTACAGTCCTTTTTTTTCTCTGTGAGCCCCCACTGCTTCTCTCTAAGGATGAGTGATGATACTGCTCTTTTTTGGATGAGGAAACTGACACAGGTGTTGCTAAGAGCCACACAGCACAGTGACAGAAAGAAGGGACAAGATTTGGGTCCACATGCAGGTCACACCCACCTTTGAACGAAGGCAAGGCAGGAGCTTGTGCTTCAGCTTTATGGCTCTTTTTTTTTTTTTTTTTTTTTTTAACCATTTTTTTTTTTTATGCACATCATGCAAAAGAGTTAAAAAGAAAGATTAGAAAAGAGAAGTCAAAGAAAAACCCACGAGAGATCGACTGAGCCCTAGAAAGAGCAG
>NW_009697716.1:94087-95889 GCF_000703405.1 Apaloderma vittatum | reverse complement strand
CTGAGGGTGCACCCTGTCCCTCATCCAGGTCCCTGATGAAGATATTGAACAGTAGAGGACGCTGAGAATCATAGAACAGTTTCAGCTGGAAGAGGCCTTCGAGATCATTGAGTCTAACCTTTGTCCCAGCCCTATCAACACCGCTAAACCACGTCCCTCAGCACAACGTCCACTCGTCTCTTAAACACCTCCAGGGATGGCGACACAGCCTCCTCCCTGGGCAGCCTGTTCCAGTGCCTGACAACTCTTTCAGTAAAGAAATTCTTCCTAATATCCAAACTGAACCTTCCCTGGCACGACTTAAGACAATATTCCCTTGTCCTAACACTTGCTACTAGGGAGAACAATAGAAACAGGGAAAAGCTCAGTGGAAATGAGGTATTTTAAAACTCAAAATAAAGGAGCAAACAGCCAGAGCAGCTCATGACAGCAGTGCCTGCTCTCCCTCTCTGCCAAATTTCTGCACCTTTACCAGAAAGGGGAAAAGTAGTGGTGGCAGGAAGGGTTCATCTGTGTTAACATGACGGGGCGAAGGGATATGGCTGTAGTGTCAAACTACACATACGACAGTACATTATGTGAGTTTCAGCCTAGTATTTCCCTTTAAACCCAGGAAGCCCCTGACAGCGCAGGCCTCACCTCCTCTTTGTGAATGACATTTATCCGGGTTTTAATGTAAGGGAAAGCGTGGGAGGTCGTCAGGATCGTTTTGCGCTTGAACTGCTCGTGCAGCTCCCCGTGAGCTCGGCCATCCAGCGTGAAGGGGGTGCAGTACATGAAACGCCGCAAGTTGTAGTTTTTGTCGAAGTAAGTTATCCTGTCCTTCATCTCGTACGTGTCAAAGTAGGGCTCCACGTAGGTTATCTGAATGTAGGCCTGCAGGGAGGAACCCAGGTGTGCACCCAGTGAGGTACGGAGCCAGAGGAGAAAAGCCAATACCTGTGCCCAGCTTGTTAGCAATGCAGTAACCCAGCTTGCTCTCTTCCTTCTCAAAGTCACCTCTGGACTGGTTTTTGCCTTTACTCAGAAAAATCACACCTGCACTGACAGGGGCTAGGGGTGCTGGTAGGTGCTCAGCAGTTTCTGGACTTGACAAAATACAGCTTGCTGCCCCTCTCATCTCATGAAGTCTTTCCTTCCTCCCCTTGCAGGTGATGCTCTGCCCTAAGCCACGGTCCTGTCTCCTCAGCATGCTCCTGTCACTCCAGCTACACTTGGAGGACATGGCACCAGAATGACAAAATGCTGCAGCTGTAAAAAAAGCCAGAGGCCAGTGAACAGCAAACTCCCTTCCCTGCACTCAGCAGAGACTACAGAGAAAGGCAAATGCAGTCCTGGGCCTCTGCTGTCCCTTCGCCTCCTCCGTTCCTACTAACAACTACGAGGGCAGGGTTTGGGGGAGGGAACGAAATGGCTAATTCTGCATTCCTTTGCTGGAGTGATTTTCCCCAAATCTCATCCCAAGCAACCACAAGACGTGGATTTCACTGCCTGCTTGGTGAAATGCAGGGCAGGATTTGTCCCATTACACTTGCATGCACTCGGGATGTGTTTTATTTCTAAACCTGTGCTTGTGTTCTTACCTTGTTGGGATCTAGTTTACATTTGTCCACAGGGTTTGAGTCCTTAATCACTTCGAGTACATCTTCACCAAATCGTTCTCCATAAAATCCCTACAATCAAGAGCAAATGCATTGAAAGAAAACGTCGTAATGGGGCCATGAGATGGGGGTTGGAGAGACAAAGGCATGTTCAGGGGAGGTGAAGCTCCACATGCCTTCAACAGCGGCAGTGCCGGGGCT
>NW_009697716.1:0-94056 GCF_000703405.1 Apaloderma vittatum | reverse complement strand
GAACCTGGGAGAATTAAATCAGTTGCATTCCAGGGGCAATGGGAAAAAAACAAGCCTAACACCCTGGAAGGCAGGAGAACTCGGGAGCCTTCCAGCTGCGCGCGCACACGCTGCATGGATCTGAACAAGCCATTTGAGTTCGCTGTGTGCCTGTGAGCTCAACTGAAAACCGCGGTCAATGCGGGATCTGCCTGGAAATCAGGCGCCACTTCAGAGTGCGGCTTTGCCGGCCTGGGTGAATGGCCAGATTCTGAACTCATGCGCTTAAACCTCAGACAACGCTGCTGCTTTCAGCGCAACGTGACAGCAGCTCAATTGTTGCGAGCGCCAACGTGACACCAGATCTATTCTAGCAAATAAAATAGGGCCAGGTCTGCCCTCTGGCCCTAAGGGAAAGTAGCACTGCACAGCCATGCTCCTAAATGCTCTCCCTCTCCCACTGGGGATGGCCTCATCTATGCACAGCGCTTACTGGGAACAGTCTCTGACCCACGCTGTGCCCCAGACTGTACTAACACATTGTCTAGACATAGGTTAGTAGGCACAAAATCAGGCCAGACTAAGCATGACATGATACAGATGATCGCTGCGTGGTACCTGGAGCTGCACCCAAGCCCCAACAGATTAATCAGAGTTGCCAGTGCTTGCTCACGGCTGAAACAAACTTCAGACCTGTGATGTCCCACCTTGGGGGCTCTGAAATTCAGCCACCTTAGAGGGCCCAGTCTCTAGGAGTAAGAGGAACATGATGTGCAGGGAACAAAATGACAACAAACCACACTATTTTCTGAAAGTCAGATCCTGAAAGGCATCCCAGCCTTTTTTCAAGCCCAGGTTATCCCATTAACACCAGGAGCTGAAGAGAAACGCACAGTATGATAAGACCACAAACTCTCAAATGATCAGAGCAGGCTTGCAGCTCTCATTGCAAGATCAGAGAAAATGTGTGGGACTCCTCTATCTGCTGTAAATTGGCAAGGCAGCTCTCAAAGAACTGGTGCAAAAGAGTTCGACTGCAACTCACGGACAGAATCATCTCACCTCGAGCCTATGGGAAATTTCGGCTAACTTTGTTATTGCGGGTTCCTTGTAAACAAACTCTTGCTCATCCAGGTCTCCAAATTTAGTTCCATAAAAACCAACCCGGAAGTAGGTGCCAAACATCCTCTTTCCGTCCTAGGTTTGGAGAAACAAGAGGTTATTTCAGTGTGGAGATGTGCATACCCCCAAGTATGGCTGCAGGCAGGCTCCTGAATTTATGCAAAATAAAAAAGAAATTAAAAAAAACCAGGAAAAAGTAGAAAGAAAGAAGGGAAAGAAAAACACACCTGGAACTCAGCATGAATGTGTTTAGCAGCAAACACCACAATGAAATTATAAACTAACATGAAATTATATGGATCAGCTACGACCATTAGCCCAACCCTGCAATGACTTTCCCACCCCAGAAGCAGCCTGGGGGTGTCGGATGTGTCGGAGGAGCCGCCAAAAGCAAGTCCCTTCGCCTGGGTAATTATTTTGAGCTCTCCAAACCCTGTGCAGACACCTCTTAGCCCGGTTCGTAGCCTGTAGGCATGGGGAAGTCCGGTTGCCGCCAGCCTGAGGCACGCAGGGAGGATCTTGCACATAGACACCCCTATAATCACCTGCGGCAGAGCCCCATCATCCACTCTCAAGTAATTGCAGGATTGGGCCGACGTCAATGTCCAGTTCACTCACACACACACGCGAGTGCTTTTTTAAATAGCATGTCGACTGGAAGGTGTTATGTTCTCTTCTAGTAACTAATGTCTAGTAGAGAGGGCCAAAGTCACTCCTGGCGAAAGCAGATGCAATCTGCTCTATCATGTACCTGCTTCCATTTGAGCCAGTAGTGAATTTGGCCCAGAAATGCAATAAAAGTAGAGAAACAAGAAAGATTTTTGCTGGAAATGAAGAAAATCCGATTAAGAGAGAGAGAGAAGGAAAATGCTTTAAAAATAAATGACACCTTTGGCTATGTTAAAAAAAACCAAAACCAACTCACGCTGCATGCACAAACCAGAAATGCCTTTCAGCAAGAAACTCTAAAATGTTCACCTTTACTCTCGTGAGAAAGTGTGATGCAGTACATAACGCTCAATGGTTGTGACTCTGGGCTCGTGTTTGGTTTCAAACAGCACTTACAGATGTCCTGGCTGTCATCTACTTTTTTTGTTTTAGTATCTTGCTATGGCAAAATTAATCTCTTGTGGTGATGGTGAACATGATTTACGGAAGGCAAAGAGGATAAATGAGTCAAACTAAAAAAAAAATAAAAAAATAAAAAGTCCCTCAAGCAAACTCCAGAGACTGGAAGAAGCACCGTCACAGCAAGCCGCTGCCTTCTCCTGGACTGGAGGGAACTCTGGAGCTGCCCAGCCTCTTCTGACACAAGTCACAACTAGGAGGACATGACGTTGCCTTTTTTGAGGAGAAAGCTGCTGATCGACTCAAGAACCTTCAGCAAGGCAGAGAGTTCATCGATGCCCTGAAGTGGGAGTGAAGCCTGAAGCGACCCAGCCTTGCTTAATACATCCAGGTCATGGCTTGGCTTTACTATGAGACACTGGCAGGTCCAATTTGATCAGCTCTGGCAAACTGAAGAAAACAAGGAGCTGCACCAAGAGTTGCTCACACGCTTAATGTGGCATGGGAGACTCCTTGGACCCCTGCTCTAGCCTGTCCTTCCCAGCAACCCTCCCCCAGAGAGGGGCTTTTATCCAGCTCCACCTGCCAGCGCAGACTACAGGGTTTCAGCCACCACAGTCGTGTCCAGAAGGACCTCCCAGGGTGCAACCCTTGGCTAGAAAGCTGTTACTGGTTTATTGGAAGTACCATCTGGCAACATCTGGAAGCTATTTCCCTGGACTCCCTGTCTTTCTCCAGTGCCCATCCCTCTGGACCTATACAGGAATGAGCAGCCTACTGGACCCTTCATTTACTCATCGCTATCTTTTCAAAGTTCCGGATATGTTAAAATCCCGCAGTGCCCTGCATTTCCAGCTTCCTGTGCTATTTTTTTTTTTCAATTCATTCTCAACATCGTGGGCAGAAGACTGCGATTCCACCTTTCCCAAAGCACTTCCCAAGGTAGCAGCACATCTGCCTAGGGGGAATTTCCGTACGAAAGACCTCCCCAGATTTTACATGAGGCCTGGGCGAGCTCCACGTGGAAGGTGATGGAATCCCACCCCAACTCATGGAGGACGCACTGCTGCTCCTCTGATTCAGGTGCTTTCTTCCTACCTACTTGGCGAGCGACTTTCAGGGAGTGAAGCATTTGCAGAACCTAGTCCCTACAAGGTGAGGACATCTGCCCCTGGAGCTATTTGCTACAGGCAGTGTTCATTTCTGTTGCCGTAAAAAAATAACAAGTAAGGAAGAGAATGCTATCTGTGCATCAGCATAAATTAACAAGGAGTTCTGGTGGCATTTACTATATGCATATAATAAGAGTAACAGGGCACTGCAAAGTCCCAGGAGCAGTAGCAGCAGGGAAGCCCGGTGAGACTCCGTACCATCGTGTGAAGGCGGCTCTCAACTTAACTCATAAAGACCAGCTGCACTGGCTTTTCCTGACAAACCCAGTGGCGGAAACTCAGTTATCATAAGGATCCCAGGGAGAAGAGCTGGCATCGGGGAGCACCAATTAGCTCCTAATGCAACAGATGCATCTCCCTCCATCAGCCATGGAATTTGGGGGATCTGTACCTGGAAACAAGGGGATGCAAAAGAACCTCTTTTGGGAGAGTGAACCCCTACGGGCTGTTTCATACCTCATACAGACATTTGGTGGCTGCCAGCCCCCTGAAATTAGGAGGCCTCAGATTTGTGCCTGGCGTTAAGAGCACGGGATGGCTCTGTACTAGGATATTTGAAATTCAGCTGACACCAAAGTCTACCTCATCACAGTACTGAAGACAAAAGAAATAACTTAAAAATACTCCACGGTCTTGTTTCTGAAAAGAGCTAAAAATGCAGATATGAGGGAGAAATTATTAAAAGCATTTTATCTCCTATTATTTTATAAAAAATAATAGGTCTTTGGGAGGAGAGGAGAATGAAGGTGAACACTGAATAGCCATTACAGAACTGGCAGAGCAGATAACAGCCACCATGATTTATGAAGGTTCATGATTTGTTATTATGCATGGTAAATACCTTTCAAAATTGCTGGGAACAAAGTTTTAGAGTTATCTCTTGCACGCACACAAAAAGCTTTGCCAACAAGATTTGAAAAAATAATCAAGGGGCGAGAGCGATCGTCTGCTCTCCTCACTGAGACCAAGACAGCTGCAGCGGCTGCCTGAAGGCAGAGTCAGCCTCAAGTATGTAGGAATAAAAGCAACTCCTTCATAGGTGCTGTGCAGAATGCAAAATCCAACCATCTTCCCCAAACTGAGCACCGTTATTTTCTTGCTCAATTTTAACCCAAGGTCCTTTGCAGTTTTGCCAACTATTACAAGTCTTCCAATATTGATTTTTTTTGAAAGTGCCAGCTCCTGGAGTCCTGCTATTCGATGGCAACCTTGTCCTGCGTACTTTAAAAAGTGTTTTCGAATTCTCTACAGCATAGCATGAGAATACTTCTCCTAACAACTTTCCAAACTGGAAAGCAAACAAAAACATTTATTCACTGAACAAACACACAAGCAGAAAAACCCACCGCTTGGTATGTTTAAGCTGATCTCAGAAATGCATTGGTGCCAGACTTCAGTGCTTGTAGTTGGCAATACTGCTTTCCTTGTGACATGAGGGGGGTCCTGCTGTTGGCATAGCTCTTTGGTAAAATGAAATCGGGGTTTCCACAGTGTAAAACAAAAAACAAAAAAAGGGAGGGGGAGGAAAGAGAAAGGGGGAGGGGAAAAAAATAAATTCCACAAGTAGGAACTTACCACAACAGACAATAGTAAGAGTGGGGAGGAGGGTCAGCAACCAGGGCGATAGAGGAGAAAACAGAAAGTATTTAATTAGGGAAATTCCAAAAAACAAACAAGCAGCAAATTGGCAGCAAATAAACTTTAAAATAAAAAAGGGCAAGCATCAATTAAGGTATTTAAAATGAGGAAATAGGGCAAAACATGCAACAAATCTGAAAGCTACGAAGCACAAAGATCAGAAAAAGTGTGGCAATGAAGGAGCGCGGTGAGAGGCGAGAACTGAAACCATGGGTGTCTTTTACCATGCAGTAAAACATGACTGAGTGGTGTTAGAATCATAACCAATGACAGGAGTTTCTTCAGGGGTCGATTTAGGGGCAGATGAATCAAAAGAGATGCTCACAGGCCTTCATGTGTGTTGGCTATTGAACACGTATCGTTTACACCCCTACGCTGTGTGCTCTGCCTCATCCGCGGGGACGCTTCACAGGAACAAGCAAAACGATTTACAGGGCCAGCCCTAAAGTGTCAGGGGTTACTTTTAAGCTACTGGATTTCATTTCTTGCTAGGCCAGAATTAAAACTGATGTCCAGACATCATCAGCCTGAATTATTTACGTCACACAACGCAGAAAGAACTTCAGTCTTGGCCCCAGTTCAGCAAGTGCAGGCTCAAATTCTCTCCTGCGGTGCAAACCTGGAGTGAGGTGGCCCATACCGAGCTGCCTGATTCGTAGAAAAGCAGAAACAAACTGGACAGCCGCAGACTAACCAAATAACGTATCAACATGTTAATAAAATGTTTAAAACCTCTTCCAAGACTTGTCGATGCTCATGTACCCGCTGTGTTGACTAGGGCCTGAGTTATCCAACTGGCTGTGCCACGTGTGACTGTGGATGAAGCTAACTGCTTTGTCTCTTTTTAATCCAAATGTGTGGTTCTCATGGTGTATTGTTAGAGAAATGTGAGCAAACAGCCTCTACAAAGAATGAAAGCAGCAAAACTGACTCCAGTTAACACAACCGAGCTATTTTACTGCCAGATAAACAGCTACGTAACAAATGGGTTGCTGTTTAATGAACAGAATTAAGCAGCCCATTCTCAGAGATATGGTCTGTCCAGTTCTGTGTCTCAGCACCTCTGAGCATTATTGCTTAAATCGACCCCTGCGGGTGGGGTGAAAATGTGGTATGAAGGGATGATACTCTGTGTCAATGCTGATGAAAAGAAATATAAACAAATTATCAAAACAAACTAGTGATGATACAGTGGCTCATTCACCAAAGAACCTCATTAGTGGAACACATCAGCATCCATGCACTACCTACAGCTTCTTATGAAGAATTTCCTACTACATCCACAATCGGTTTATTGGTATTTCTTTGGTTAATGAATTGTTTTAACAGCAGACAGCAACAGAAATACCCACAACTAGCACATGTGGGCAAGCGTTGGCGTGAGTCATCTGAAAAATCTATTAGTGTTCTTTACTAACTAAAACGGAGTTACCTACCTCCCAGCCAGTACTCTGTGTAATAAAAAGTAAAAAGCGCATGTCACAGAAACCAAAAAAGAAGTTTCAAAGGCCAAAACACGACCATCAATGTAAGGTATCATAAACCTGAAACGGTTTCAATGGTTCTAAGTCATCATGCATCCAAACCAGCCTTTTCTGGCCCAGAGGGACACTCAATGATTGTCCTCTATCGCTTCATTTAACCTCAGGAATGTGGCAACGCCCGAACACGGAGAAAACCACCAGACCCTCAGGTGGATTCTATGGAAATCTGTGCACTGAACATCTACTGAGGAGCCCAGGAAAGCTGATTGGAGTGGAGGGCTCGGAGTAGCACTGGCACGTACCGGAGGAGGGTCTGCCAAGTGCTTGCCTGCCCTGACAGAAAGGCACGCACCCCGCAGGTCTCTCCTAGAAGGTAACGTGCTTCTTGAGAGCTGCCAAGTGCTCTCAGCTCCCACTTAGCTCAGCTTTGTGAGGGTGTGTAACTTCTGCTGCCTCTCAGCAAATGCACAGCAACTGTGCTGGTGGGCTTTGCACCATTCTAAGGTTCCTTCAATAATTTATCCACCATCTGAACAGACTAAAAAAACCCCCAACTTTTCTGAACGTTACCTACCAGGCTAAAGGGAAGATACAGTGGTTTTACCCAGCATGAAAAGCACAGTTTAAAGTAACATCTGAAAGGCTAAACTGACAGATGATTGGAATTTTTAACTCTTAAATATTTCTGAAGTTATAATGAAACTTGGTATGCAATATTCTCTCATGATTCTCACATTAAATGTCCAGAGAGAAAAAAAATCCTGTTAGCGATCCTCACATTTACTGTGGATCACTATTGCACAATTCTCGTGCGAAATGTTTTTTCCTTAATAGGCAGTTTTTATTTGCACTGAGCATCTGAAATTTCTTCACAATTCATGTTGCAGCTGAAAATTCAAATCATTACCTGGTGAACAATCTTGCTGAATGCTTCTTGGAGTTTACCATGAATAGCAGATAACTTCTTGGCATCTCTATTAGCTTCATGAATAGGAATAAGGACTTTGTAAACCTCATTAACTGCTTCATACATGCCAGCCTACAAAAATAAGGTTCATCAGATTGCTCCACCAATTCAACAGCAAGAATAATACATAGTATTGCCATTTAAATTATAAAACTGCAAAATGAAAAGGCAGCTTAGATACCACTGTGATGGAATCAGCACCTTTCCTTAAAATATACCCATACAGAAATGGAATAAAAACCTCAGTCACAAGAGCCTGCTGCACTACACATTGCTACTAGTAAGTGATATTATTAACAGAATCAGAAGCAGGATCTTCTGGACAGATATGTGTGCACGAGCACCAGAAGCTAAACAGGTTCCTAACCAAATCCATGGCAATTAAATAGGGAAGCTTAAGTGATTTCACACCAAGGGTTCTAGGTCTTTGCCCCAGAGTTATTGCTGCCTGTACTTAAACCCACTGAATGATATTTTCTATTGTGGTATAGAAGCATATAATAGTTTCATCTGGAAGAGACCTCGAAGATCATCGAGGTATGGGAAGTAATTCATTTGCTTTCCTTGGTTTCTGATGGGATACAGTACTACCGGCTCGTTAACACTCCTCACACAAAACTCTCGGCCCACTCTTTCTGACGAGGAGGAAAAACATGACATTTCTTTACTACTGTCAACTCTCAAATGTGCAGTGTTGAAGTGAGAGACACTGGAAGCACTCCCTCTTAGTCCCACATCCCATTCTTTGCACAGTTTACACCAGAAGGCAAACTGGGCTGTCTTGAACAACTGAAACTCCAAATGCTCCCTGCAAATTAAGTAGTTACAATAGAATTATACAGTCACATAGAGAAAACATTTTCCCTCATATTGCCCAGCAGCAACAGCTGAAGAAGGTAGGTAAAAAAATTAAAATCTTCTACCATGGAGAAAGATGCTGCAGCCTGTTCCAGCAATCCCACCAGACCAGCTTCTGTAAAATACTTTCCCGAACAGATACCTTCTTCATCTGGTGATACGACATCATCAGAAACCGCTGACTCTTCCAAAACATTGGAAGATATGTTCTAAGGAGATACAATGCAGATAAAACATCTTTACTCCATTCGAACAACATGCAACACTTTCAGTACTTTGAAAAACAGCTGATTTTCAACCAAATCCTAAATTTTTTAAAGAGGCAGCTTTCACATGCATTTAATTTCATTTCCTTCTGATCCAGCACAGTATTTCAGGACATGCTTAAGCTAACTAGACTGGACCACCTACACATTCAAAGGTAAGTAGGTGCTCAGTACTGCCCTGCTTCACATTACTGGTCACAAGAATCACTTTCACCAGCTGTACCCACTACGCACTGGTTAGACTGAAGAGGTTAAAAGCCCATGGCTTAAACAGAGAAAGAAAAAGAACTGGATTCACTCAGCCTACGGGTATAAAGACTTAAGGGAACAAGGCACTCTCTGAGCACAATAAAAATTGTCAGAAGTTGCTATAAGGCATTCTCCCCAAAACAAATTAAGTGTGGTGTGAGCATGTAGCACATGGAGACAATCTCAGCAGCAGGTGACTAAATCTCCCTCCCTCCCAAAAAAACATTACAGTGGATAATTCCCACCTGAAATGTAACACACCCTACAGGGAGGTATTTTCGGTCTTCCAGCATGCTTAAGTACTCCGCCACCAAGGCTGCGGAGTGGACGAGGCACTGGGCTGATTCAGCGTGATTGCTCCTCTCCGAATGCTTCCCAGCCATGTTCTGCAGCCACGTCAGCCGCAGGTCAGGGGAGTTCTGGTAGCCCTTTGCAATCCTAATGGAAAAGAAACTCCCTGTGATTAGCATTTCACTACTGCTTAAATAACAACCACCCCCAGCACTGGGCTTTCTAGAAAGACAGGAAGTAAGAAATCACATGGATGGAAAGTTATTCCAAATCATTTTATGGATTTCTGAGCCAGTTAGTGGAGGGCAAACAACAGCAGCTACTCCCTGATGGCAGAATGCTTTTATGGGTGACTGCTGAAGCTCTTGACCAAAGCCAGAGGTGTGGGACACTCAGAGCAGATCTGCCTGGTTGCTTATGACAAAATCTCTCCTGCCTTCTAAGAAGCCTTCAGGACCATTTGTGCAGGCACCACCATGCAGTTTGGTAGCTGGGACCTTATATGGCTCTAGAGTATCTTTTGCATATAGAGACCATCATATGTAGCACCACCACCAAAAAGGCTTTTGTGCAAGCAGGTCCTGGAAGATCCTTAAGTTTTTCCCAACAAAAGCAGGGAGAATTGTCTTTACTCAGGTGGAGGATGAGATTGTCAGAGACTGCTGAGGAATGGAAACTACTTTTATCCAAGACAAGCTAGAGAAATGCCAAACAAAACCTACAAACATCACATTCAAACACAACAGACAGGTACATACTGATTCGTGGGCACCAAGACCCAAAAATGCTCTGAAACCAAGATCTACAAATGCTCCAATGTGCAACATCCGAGTCCAAAACCAAACATCAAGTAGCCGTGTTGTTTTTAGGTGAAATGTGAATCACAGCAAGCAGTTTAAAAAAGGTTTAAGTTCAAAGTAAAATAATTGCTAATAAAACCCAAGCCATTAAAGCTCACAGCAATACAATATCTCGTGCTCTGAACGTGGAAGCACAACAGGTACCCGGCTTTGTTCAAATGCCACGGGGAGCACTGACATCTACTGTCCCTACAGTGCAATGGTTACAAACTCTACCTGTACATCAGGTCAATCAGCATTTCGGGATCTTCTTGGTGCTCCTTCATTTTAACCGTGTCAGAGAGGATCATATGGAGGTTGAACACTAGATCCTGGACCTGTAAAAAAAATACTGCTGTAATGAACTGGCAATAGGAATTGAGCTATAGGGCCACAGCTGCTCTGAACTTTTGTGTGCTTGCACCTTGTTGTCAGAATTAATCAAGGAGCTGGGTTTTATGTACTTAGGCGATTTTTTTAAAAAAGAAAGCATGCAAACTCCAGCTCTAGACGGAGGTTTAAAGCACAGGCTGTTAACCAACTACACATTACTGTTCTTGTGCATCTCTTTCACCTGATCAGGAAATGTTGTCTCCCTAAGTTCCAGATCTTCCTCAGCATAAGTCAAAATAGTCTTCAGGGAACGTCGCAAAAATTCTTCATTGAAGTTCTGGGACGTCCCCACCAGGGATGAGAGAGACATGGTCACCTGCATTTTCACTCTGGCAAAGTTCTGCAACAGAGATATTGTTGAGATACAATCTGGAGACACTACAATGGTCTGTGGCAACATCAGTCCTCTGGTCAGTGTACTCTCCTCCTGACAGATACCTGATACAAAAAAGAAAATTCAAGTTTCATGAAAAGGACTGTCTCAGCAGAATACTCACGTTCCCAATCTCAAAGTTTTGCCTCATCAGAAGGTAAAGAGAGGCACTCGCATGCGACCGTATCGTGCTGATACTGCTGCTACAGTGTCTCAGGAGCCTCAGGCACAGATCTGCACACTGCTCAGTCTCTTCTTCAAACAGCAGCTCAGGGAACTGGAAAAACAGCACACAAGAAAACCAGTGCTTAGACAGACAGCAACAAGCGCTCGGACAGAAAGGCCAGGGATATCGTCAGCACCGTGCGTACCCTGGCATCAGAGGGAGTCCAGTCCCTTCTGTTTTGAGGGGAATGATGTTAATTTGAATCATTTCACTTTTAGAGTAAGGCAAAGCAGACTCACTGGCAACACTGGGAGGCAACTCATTTCACCCACCCCCACAACCTGCTCCTACATTTACATCCTCAGACCAACAAACAAAGGTTTGCAAAAACTCAGGCTTAAAACCTTCAGCTTTTCCCAGTACACCTTCAGAAACTGGGAAATTGTTTCAATTATGGGCCCAGTAAAACAAACCCATTTTAAGTGAGATTCATACAGCTTAAATTTCACCTGCACTTTGTGGAACCGACACCAGCCCTGGGCTCTAAGAACTGTACCTTTGCCATCAACCCCAAAGTGCATAAATACAGGTACTGGTCAAGAAAACCAGTCAGTTTTTATCAAACCCCAGACCACCCTTCCTGCAAACCACTACTGCACAAAAGAATAAACACTCGGTGAAGCACAAAGGAAGAAAACAGCCCCACTCTCCCATCAGCACTGCTCAGGATGTATTATAGCATCCGCAGGGAATTCACCTTTGAAACCAAAGCTCTCTGTGTGGCGAAGCAGTGTTGGAGATAAAGTGCACTTTGGTTGCAGGCCATGCTGTGCAGAAGCACCTTCAGCACCCCACCGAGGATACTCTCTTTGGACTCCGTCACAGAAACAGTCTGCAGTCAAAAGTAAACCAAGAGTTGCATGAGCAAAAAAATGAACCTCCTGTGTGTGTTCGCGTGTGAGACAGAGGAAACAAATCTGCTGAAAAGCTCTTTGTCATGGGGAAATTACCCACGTAGCTGGAGCTGTGAAACAGTCACAGCACTGAATCAACCTGCAGGTAATGAAAACCTGACCCGCGCGCTGAAGCCGGTGGAATGATGATGCCTTCTACCCGATGAGGCTCTGAACTTTGGGGCCCTTGTTTGACTAGAGGGAAGTTCTGCAGCTGACCTCTCTGCAGCTCAGAGGTGGATCTGGTAAGCCTGCTACTGCCTGCTTCCAGCCCATGCCCGGGCTTCATTTGTACAGAAAGCAGGGGACAAAACTGCCCTGTGTCCTCGCTCGCTGATGAGGGGTGAAGAAATAGCTGAGTGATTTCAGACCAAGGAGCGTGGAAGCTTTCCTGCACCACACAAATTAACTATGGATACATGAGGCTGACCTGGAACCCAATGACTTGAGGCAGATTTGGGAAGGACCTAGAGAGATCGGTTAGAGCAGTTCAGGACGCAGGAATTTTTACGGTTCATTACTCAGTTTTATGAGCAACTGCTTCTTACACTAAAACAGCAAACAACTTTCAAGAAGACTGAAGGAAGGCATTCACATTTTAAATCAGATTGTTATGGGCTGAGGATTATTGTGAAGGTGGTGGGACACTGGCACAGGTTACCCAGAGAAGCTGTGCCAGCCCCTCCCTGGAAGTGCCCAAGGCCAGGTTGGACGGGGCTTGGAGCAACCTGCTCTGGTGTGAGGTGTCCCTGCCCATGGCAGGGCATTGGAACAAGATGGTCTTTAGGGTCCCTTCCAACCCAAACCATCCTGTGATTCTATGATTATGAGAGCCATTATGACCCCTCTCACCGCAGAAGGGCTGCTGAACAGTTCTGAGCGCGTTCGGGCAGTTAAGAGCAGCAGGAAGGTTTTGTTTAACAAAGCTGCTGTCTGGCCAGGTGATCATAAAGCTGTTATGTCTCTATTATCATCCTTACCTGTACAACTATCTCTAGTGTATCCAAAATAATCAGATTGGCTTCTGTTGCAAGATTTCCATCAATAAGTGCCTCATGTTCTATTTCTGCCCTTGATCTAATCAGAGAAAAGAAAGCAATAAAATTACTTTCTGTTTAAGAAGCAGATTTACATATTTTCCAGTCAAAGTATCTTCTCATTAGCAGGAGACTCCGAGTTACAATCCATATATTTATCACCAGACAACACTGAAAGGCTACTTCAATGCACTCATTAAAGAGGACAGGAAAAGAGACTTGTTTGGCTTTTTTCACACGTACAAACTTACACAGGATTTACGTTCATCATGCCAGAAGAAATCACACTATCTGACACTTCGTTACTCTCCCAGAAACACAAGGACAGCTTAGAATCAAAGTCCCACTCAAAACTGGTTTAGTAGCATCGTTAGGCATGCAACAGCACAACCAGGAACAGAACATACGGCTTTATGTTATAGGCTACGGACACACGGTGGTGCTACATGAGCTAGTAAATCTGTGCTGCTGATGCCGGCAGCTAGACTGGCAGCAGCACGGCGTGCACACTGACATTACAGTTCGTCAAGGATACCTTTCTCTCCAAGAAAAATGACAACATTTTGCTGCCGTATGCCAGGCACTCACTTTTCTCGGAGATTCTTGCAAAGCTCACAGAACCACTCACACCGGCGGCCCCAGGAATCCAGCAGCAACCACTCGATTTCAGCGGCACGAGCTGCGTTTGGCAAAGACTCAGTAGTGTATTTAAAGAGCCCACCTATGGCCTGCTCTGCTGCAGGCACCAACTCTGACTGACTCGTTCTGGGCAGGACCGTGACCCATGGGAACTGACAAAATTGAAGCAAAATACACACCGAAGAGGACGGCAGCTGACTTGGCTCTTGGACTTGCATTGCAGCAGCCCTCCCCTGCCACACTGTGCTTCCCCCGGGAGCTGGGTCATACACTCATTATCTACTCTTCAGGCTCCAGAATATGAAGGCTTGGACCCTGGCCCTATACAAAATAATATCATTTGCACAAAATAATACCACCTGCAATTAGCTGTGCACAATTCTCAGCGTGAAAAGTCTTGCTTGCTAGGTTTCATGGGGCCAGACTCTATCTGTGCACGTAGGACACACCTGCAGTGCCACAGGAGTGGAGTGCAATGGACCCAGGTCACAGTGAGTAAATATGGGTTAAAAAAGCAGGTTTGTAGAGTTATCTCAGCAGATTATTTCGTGGGGTGAGCTCCCACCCCTTGACCAAGGTATTCCACAGCTGTTTAACATGTACATGAGGTACTTCTAGGAAGGAGAGGGCAGTGAACTGATGCCAGCAGTGAACTGGTGAGTTCTTCAGGCCAGATTTTAACTGTCCACAGTTCTGGAGTTGTGCCATGGTGGAATTTATAACTACATCACTTCACTAGAAGCTTGAAACACACTGGTCATTTGGCTTTCCCAATGCCTCAAGAGGACCAGAATCTTGGGCAAAAAGCCACTACTTGACCTAACAAGAGATTACATCCTCGTGTTGCACAAAGCCATTAGAAGCTGTGAAGATGCACTTCCTACTCCAGGAAGCATCAATGTGTCTTCGAGGGTAAAATTTGGTCTGATCTCCATCTGGGCTCCAAGGACCCCATTCATCATTTCTGCAGGGCTTCACTTGGGCTGGAGTTGCTTTCCCAGGATTAGGAATAGTTCCTTGGTTGGGAGGATGGAGACCGCAGGCTGCAATTTGAGGGAACAGAAAACGTGCACAGCGAAGCTCAAACACAGCTCCTGAGACCTCCTGATTAAACCACACTAAGAGAGGGAATTTTAAAGGAAATGGGTGTAATAAGCAAAAAGAGCTCATTCCAATCAGTTGCACACACACACACCGAAAACTTCTGCCAAGCATCACAAACAATGCTGTGACAATTGAGTCTGCAGATGTACAAAATGGCCATTTAGAAGAAGTGCACACCAATGCTACAGTACCTGGCTGGTTTGTGGCTTCTAAAGCACAGCACATGTGGAAAAACAATCAAAGTGATGGATTAGGACAGGAAAGGAAAGTGAGCTTTGACAACTCCAGAAAGCTCTTATGGAATAAAGGAAATATGACATGAGATATATACGCTATCTGTGAAAACTCTTAATGGAACTTCTCTCTAAATTGCAGCTTAAAGCAGAGTTTTAAGAAGGCAATGGATTGTATTAGTCTCTTTAAATCTCATTTTAAAACCTAAGAAAGCAAGGGATGGTGGAAAAGCAAAGAGTTAGACAGGGCAGTGTTGGACTAAAAGCCTTTTGCACGTTGCCAGTCCCGCTCCAACTGAGCGGCCGAACCTGCTTGCACAAGAGCTAGCTGGCCTGCTGCCAGTGACCTTCTACAGGGAGAGAGACCCTGCACTCTCACAGGCACTGTCACATTGTTAATGTAGAAGGATAAAGGCAGAGTTACTTGTCAAGCTTTTCTGTGTTTTGACGCCAGTGAGTCATATCCTTTCTCCATCTCAAATTCTCTTGACTTCCAAATGCGCTCCCAGAAGGACTTCTCTCTGCAGGATAACATCAAAACAAGAGCAGTCATCTAATGCTATTTTTTTTGCCCAGCTAGCAACTGTAGATTTGTTCCCAAGTGACAGATGACAACAAACTACAGCTTCTTAGAGCCCAAAGTTGTGGCACTCACTCAAGATGTTTACATGGCCCCTAATTCTGATGAGTGGCCTGAGAGGCAACTTCACCTGCAGTGGTTTTGTATGCAAGAGAGCAACAAGTGACAGGGACCGTTCTGTGCGCTGCCACACGCCAGCTCATCGCAGAGCTAACGGAGACAGGCAGCTCAGAGACATCAGGGCTGGTAAGAGAAGCACATTCCACGGGCTCCATGAGGAGCCTGGGTGCGGCAACCCTCACCAGTCTGATACTGCTGTTCTCAACTGGCACACAGCAATGTTCTCAGAGTGCTGCCAACAGCCCCTTTTCTACCTCACAGTCTTGTATATCTTTGTTCCTGCTGCTGGGAGGGCAGGGGAATTTCAAGTGAGAAAGGCAATCAGGTCAGATTAAGAAAAAAATAAAATACAAAGGTCTCCATTTCTCTGAAGTGCTTCATTAATTATGGCTCTAAAATATTTATTTAACTTAGCCCACCATGACTGGCCCACATATATCAGGACGCCTGCGGCGGAGTAGAGACAAGACCACAGTTCTGATTCTTGTCCTAACCCTTCCTCCCAAACAACACAGAAAAATCATCCAAAGGTTCTGGTTACCCCAACTACATGCTATTTCGAGCCTCATTAAGTTAGCAGAAATATCCAGGCATTTTCAGAGCTATCAAAGCAAGAACCGGCAGTTTGTTTTCCACTCTGATCCTTGCACAGGTCATATCAGAAGGCGGCTCTGAAAGATGCTGCACTGGAAGAACTTCAGGCAAGAACACCCATGAGAAGTGATCGCATGTACACAAAAGCAACCAAGTAACACATGAACTGCCTGTAGATGGAGCTTAGGGGGAGTGCAGAGATTTTGCAGCCCCGGGGAAGCATGCTGCAAACTGCAAACAGCTTTTTATAGGGGCCTCTTTGTCTGAAGATCTTGCTGGGTAGCACCTCACAGCACAGATGGCTGCGAGTAATTGCTGGGGACGGGAGTAGCAGTTTTTAGAAAAAGGGGACAGTGCAGAAGACTTCTTTACTTACCTAGCTGTCCTCTGCTTCTTCGAACCATTTCCTGCCTTGCCCCTATGCTTCCTAAAATAGCTTCTTCAAGTTTGGCCCTCATGTCTTTTGATTTCTTGAATGTCAGGCTGTTCATTCTTTCAAACACTTTCTTGCCCTGCAAGTTTCAAATAAGACCATGAGGGAAGATTCTTTCAATCTGGGCTATTTTCTAAGCATTAACAACTCAAAATATCTTTCCTGTCTAAAGGCATGCAGGAAGAAAGGAATAGAGGTTTAGTCGCTAATGAGATAATCTACCCCTACGCCCGCATCACTACAGAAAACTCTCTTCTTCTCAACAGTGAGCAGTTGCCAGATCAGTGGCAAGCAGCACAAGCTGCTAAAGAAGTAAAACAAGGCACAAGGCTGAAAAGTCAACATGGAAAAAGGCTGGAGGTTGCACAGAGACGTGCTTAGCCTTGGCATTGTGGATACAGGAAATACTTAGGAGAGAGCAGGAAATGCCTTTCTGCAGTCGTGTAAAGGATGGGAGTGTAAAGTTCCTTGGCAAGCCCTAGAAAGAACTTCAGGGGGTTTAAACAATATAGCAGTACCTTGTATTCAAAGCATGATACACAGAGATAAAGCAAATCCAGCAGGCGATTGAGCTGCAACACTGACAGGTCTGTGAACCATTTCTGCAAGACACTTTCATCTGCGTTCTTGAGCACCCACAAGAGACAGATTAGAAGGCTGCGGCTGGACTCTGTTGAGAAGGTGGAGTGCTGCCTGCCGCTCTAGAATAGATTGGTCAAGACATTTGCCACACTATATTTCATGTCCAAACACTTCAATCATCACCAAAAGGCTCTGCACCAGCTACCCAGCCTAAATAATTACCAAACAGGAACACAGAAGGTGAATAAACATTTTTTACTAATACCCAGGACATACACCTTTCTCTTTCTCAGCCCAACAGCTCAGCGAAGCCCACAGACAGTCAAGCCATAAGAGTGAAGCAGCACTTTGAACCAAAATGATCACATTATATGAATGAGTTTCTCTTCAGGCACCAAATACCCACTTCCCTTAGGACGCCTTTAGCAGCCTCCTGCAGGTTAACAGTTAAGCAAAGGGTCTCACTTCCAGTGCATGTAAAACCCAGCAAAATGAGGTCCTGATGCAGGAGTGAAGGGAGGAGGAGGGAGAAATGGAAGGGCCTGCCTGCTTCTGCAATGAGGAGGATTCCCTCCTTGCGCAGAGAACAGGGGAAAAGACCCATTTATGTCTTCAGCCAGGTGGCATTTAGATGTGATAGCAACTTTTGCTTAGGGCTTAGAGCTCACAGTCACCACCGTCACATTTAGCAGATTGTTTCAGAAAAAGCGTATCTTTATCAGAAAAGAGAATTCTTCCGTTTTCTGAGGCTTGTTGATTTTGATCCCTGCTTGGCATTTTCTCATACTCTCTCTGAGACAGGCACAACAATAAGCAAACATAATTTGATCCCCCTTGTCTTTCACCCTTTGTCTCCCTGTGTAACACTTGGCTGCAAACTGAGAGGAGTCCCTACCCCTCACTGCTGAGCCCCGCATGACCTGCACGCATAAATATTTGCTCGTGGGTCAAGGAATAGGGAGAGATGTCTTCGTACCGATGAGGTGAGTAGAAAACTGCTGGGCCGGGTGAGCTGAGGGACCGACGTTCCTGCGATGGCCATGGCAACTGTCTGGCTTATCATGCTTCCACCCTCGCTTTCGTAATCATCAACAGCGACACAGCTCGGCCTCCCTCGCTGGTTGTGACTCTCTGCCGAGAAACACGTGCATCTAGTCAATCCCCAAACTCAAGGTTTCTCTCCCCAGTCCCCCTCCACAGCGCTAGTTTCATTAAACTGGGAATGCAAACTGAAAACCATCACACCCATGGGGTCCTGAAAGTAATCAAGACTGTTATTTGAGGTCATGCAAAGGAAAGAAAATAACTATTTACAAATGCAACCTACACAACCTCTGTATCTAGAACCCTTCTGAAAACAGACCTTTTGTCCCTTTGAATACTTCACTCCAAATCCTTACTTGCAGCGCTAAAATCCAAATTCCAAACTATTCCAGATTGGACTCCCTGCCCTGGTTTGAAAAAACCCACCTCTGCCGCTCTTGAGGACACTTTGCAAAGACCCCCTGAAACGAACTGCTGACAGAGCAAGTACCAAGAGGAAGAAGAGGAACTCTGCTTATCCTTTGTGATTGTTATGAATCCTTTGGGATTGTTATGAGATTGGACAGTACGTGGGGTGACTTTTGAAGCAGGCCAGCCAGATGCAAACTAAAATGCATTGCCAGTTTTTCGCTTCATGAAAACAAATGGGCAAATGCAGCTTTTGAGTGGTGACGGTCATTGAAGACACATTTTGCTAGTGCAGCTTAGCAAATGGATACAAAGACATGTCAAAGTTATAATTCAGAAATGGAAATGATCTGATCCAACAGTAAACGGATTTGTGGTTCCATTCTAGAACCCAAACACTCAAATCTCATGAGCAGATGAACATATATTTGAGGCACAGAATATAAAATACCTGTAAAGTCATAAAGCTGAGGCACGGTTTCCATGATCACGCCAATCAGAGGTAGATACAGCATTGCCACCCGGGCCTTTACCTGTGGGTCAGCGTACCGCGGATCCGAGTCGTGACTGGACAGTAAATTGTGTACCATATTGATGACTTTCTTATGCAATCCAAATAAACTGTTAAAAGAGAGTTGAGTCACACAAATTAGTTAATATTTTCAAAGTAAACTACATTTTGTAACTAAGGGGCTTCAAAAAAGAAAAAAAAAGGTTTTTTATTTTTAACTTCACATGAACTGCAATTACGTGTATTTATTGATCTCCAATGTCTTTTACAAATGGCTGGCTTTTCATTACACCATATAAAATGTGAAAAAAAAAATCTCACAGAGGTGCACACCCAATATAATGTGAACACTCTCATATTTTCCAGACCAATCCCCAGCTACTGCTATGCTGAAGTATCAAGTCTACTAAAGACCATTAGAACTTAGGGAATATGGAAAACAGGGAGAGAAACTTGAGAGGACGGTGGGATTAGTGAAACTATTCACTGTGTTCTTTTTTTTGTTTCTAATTAACACCATTTACAGAAAGAAAAGGCCTCCTAAGATAGAAAATTGCTTTTATCAAACGATCATGAAGTTTCTGCTCCAGTTCTCCGACACTCCCCCCGCCAAGCCATTATTAACTTAGAATAGTAGACTACAGAACCATAAATCTGAATAAAAAGTGCCAAAGAAATGGAGAGGTAGAAGGAAAAACAGTATAAAATGGTCTTTCCTCGTAACTATGATGCGAACAACGGCAGAGCCCAAGCACCATCCCTTTTTGCGGGGCCCCCTGCACAAGGCTACTTGGTGCCTGCGCCTCTAAAATACAAATTCCCCTGAATCTCTCAAGAACTCGCTCCGCTCCTTTCAATTCCCTCAGCCACCACACAGAGGCACATCTCAGAGCAAATAGCAGGTGCCTCCATCGCTATTTGCTTCTGTCACCAAACCAGGCCATGAAGACAACTTTACCCCATGCATGAAGCAGCCAAGGAAGCTCATACATTATGCGTTAGCAAAACATTAGCTTCAGTGTTCAGACCTGAGGTATTAAAACAAGTGCTGAATTTCAGGCAGTATCCACTTTACCTGAAAAGTAGAGTTGAGTTCCGGTTAAAAAAGACAAGAGGCTTTGACTGGGTTGTTGGGGTTTTAAAACGATTGAGATGACACCGGTACGGCTTAGGAGGACATTAGCTTGCTGTAGCTACATGTCTCTCCTGCGCTTTCTAATCAAGGCATAATCAGATTCTGCAATTGCTTGTTTGTGTAATTAGTGTGACCCTTAACAACTAGGAAGGAAACGCTTATTTAAGTGACTGGTTCCTCTCGATTAAGGTTAAAGTCTTTGTATAATTTTGAAGGAGCTGCACCTAAGTTGTATTTCTAACAGTTCAAGGGAAACTATCCTGCAGGCCATAGATCTGCCTACAGGGAAAACACATCCGAACACAGCAGCGTAATTCAAACCTTGGGCTACACAGATTTCTTTTTCACTTTTCCAGAACAGAGCAGGCACCGTGGTGGATCGATCCATAGCAAAGAAGAGGAAATAGGGCCCACTAATCTTTCTGGCTGATAACGCAATGAATTGATCTTGCTGCCCTCCAGCCGTCCCTCTGCTATCTTAGCCCTGGCCTGAGTTTGTGTCAACACCACCACGCTTTTGGAGACTGACTCTTGTCATCGAACACCGAGGGCTGAATTCCAGTTTTCTCACTTCTCACTCCTGTTACATCAACCAATACGGGCAACGTGGGTGCTATGAAACGAGCAACGTGAGTTAATAACCCAAGCCCCACAGCATTGTTTGCAGAGACAACCTGTTCAGGGTCTAGCACCTTGGACTCCCTCCCTGTAAGCGTCACCCTCGGCTGCCTTTCTTCAGCTCCACGTTGTATTGTCTCTTAGACTGCAAATGCTCTGGAGGAGGACCATAAAGTATCACGTTTCTGTCCAGCACTGGTACAGAGGGATCATATCCAACAAACCACCTTCAAGGACCAGGGTACTGCAGCCTTTTCCATCCAACTCAGTTCAAGGAGTTCTTATAAAATGGGTGAGCTAAAATTTCATGTACTTTGCTAATGAGCAAGGTCAGAACACATTTAAGGCTCTGTAGCCCCTATTGAGACACAAAGTGAAGCTCTAGCACAATAAGCAATTTGATGGGCATCCCTCCCCACTCCTGCAGAATAACGCAACTGGGAACAATTTAGAGCTTTTTCCAATGGTGGCCAAAACATTTTAATAGCAGGCACGCCTGAACCCTCTACCAATAACCTGCTGATGATACTATTTCACTGTTAAAAGTCTTGACTGGCAAGAGAAGAGCAGAATCTGAACAGACTGATTTACTTTATATGGTAGATATACCAGGACAAACACAGAAGAGAGACCAGCTAATGAGCTGCAAACTACAAGTAAGTTTGGAAAACAATAAAACACAAATACGTTACTGGTATACATCTCCACCAAAATGCAGGAAGTTCGATCAAAATGCATCTCCAGACCTGAACTGATATCAGGGGGATTTTCCTGTCTAGACAAGGTTTGAGAGAGGAGCTGTCTTCACCAGAGGACACCAGCAAGATCATGATGATAGCTCCTGGTTGCAGTTGGACAGAGTTACCATCCTGGTCCAAGCTTAGGGGCTGGGAGTAGCTAGGTGAGAGAGCTCACGAGGCAGGTACATGAGAACAGAAAGCTTGGGAAGAACAAAGGCAAATATGGTGATTTCTAACCAGTGAGCAGGATGTTTCCGCTTCCCACAAAAAGGATTTCTGCAGACATTGTATATGGGTAAAGATTTGCTGCTTTTTCCATTTCAGGCCAAACAAATGGGATTGCAGTGTACTAAATACATATACAAGAAAATATTCTAATTTATGGCATCACTTTCTACTCCAACAGGAAACAGAATGAATGTTTAACTCCTGAGACCTCTTGGTAAAGGGGCAGAATTAACCATGAATCATCAGCATTTGTCGACTCGGATGATATTTCTGAGTCCACCTTGAGAAAAATGCCTGCGAGAGAACTTAGGACTCTGGAAGCAATCAATAATTTCCATTGAAACTCATTTTAAAGAGGCAAGGGAGAATACAGCCTTAAATAACACAAGTAACAGACTGGATGTCAGGACTACGGGCTACGCTCCTACTTCAGAAAATTATTTGCTGCACAAGTCAGGCAAGTCACCGATGAACTCTCCATGCTTGACTATATTTGTCTATTTATGTAACCCACAGGGGCCTCATCAATGCGTAATTTACGTTTAAAAAGAGCTGGAAGAACCACAGTCGAAATACATTGTAACATTTAAAACCACCAGCAACAGAGACTTCGTAAATGCTGGAAATTATTTTCTTGTTGCAATTGAGAAAAGCTATTTTCCTCTTAATGCTCCAGCAGTGCCCCTGTGGCAGCTGAGGCCTCCAGCAGGAACCTCTTTCCCCTGTTCTCAGCTGGAAAAATGTGACTGAAATCATGTTTAGAGAGTCAGGGCTAAGGAAGTGAGAAACAGGAGGTCTAGGGAGAAAGAACAAGATTCTTAAAGAACTGGTTTCTTCTCAGCTCACAAATTTAAATCAGTTTTGGTCATGCCAGAACTTGCTTTGCACTTATAATTTGCTTGGAATTAGAGAAAACTCTTGGGAAACAAAAAAAAAATTGTCAAGATTTACCCTTCTGCATCAGGATCTAAAATGACCGCCAGTTCCGTTAACACCAGCCCGGCCAAGTAATGCTGTTGGCGGAAAGGCACAGACAATTCAAACATATTTGCAATCTTCTGGTCTTGGACATTTGTGGAGAACCCAGAACTCTGTAAAAAAAAGCAAGTTTCAGGAGTCACATAATAAGGCCCCTTGGAACGTCAAGTCAAAGCTCATGAAATACATTGGAAGCAGTTTTCAGAATTAAAGACAATCTTACATAAACCACCTTCTCTCTTTTTCATGTGGCACGTCTACTTGCATCATATCCAAGCTCACTAACTCTTCTATTAATTTTGTTTGCTGTTTTGCCTTCCCACCCACAGGGCAGGCCTTAGGGAAGTTAAGCCAAATAACCTTTAAAAGTGGATTAGTTAAACTTTTAACTCGGGTATGGATGCTCTTACTCAGGCTAAAGAAGGCTTTAATTTGATTTAGTTTATGTAATTTTGCAACTAATTAATCCACTTGAACGACACACTTGTTAACTCAAATTACTTATTCTGAGCAGGCTAGGACTAAGCTACTGTGTGATACAAAGACCCTTGTTTTGTAAGAAAAGGGTAATGCTGGACAAAGCTGTTTTTAATGGCTCATTTATGTCCATGCATTTGTCTAATATAGAAAGGGACTAGGTCCCAAAGGACAGTGTGTGGGAATTTTTTTTCCAATAATAAAAGATCAAAAAGCAATCAGAACCTATCTGGCAGGACAAACTAATTTCTAAATAAACACTTCCAAAAAATACCAGCCAGCAGAGACGGAAAATACAGGTGATACAACTGCCTCACATGATTTAAGTCTCAGAACAAAGCTCAGCTTGCATTTCCACACAGGATCCTTGTCACCGTGTACCTGAGAAGTTGCTGAAGACACAGATGGTGATGGAGATGCAGGTGGAGTGAGCAAGCTGCAGGGTAAATTCAAGGTGACGTAGTGCTCGTGGCTGCAAATGATGCGAAGGAAGTCGAGCCTCAGGGATGCCAGGTTACTTGGATTTGTTAAGGAATACAGCTTTGAAGACACCTGCCCAGTTTAGCCCATAAAATTGCAGTTAGCACCGAAAGGGAGTATAAATGCAGAATGAGCTCCCCTGTCCCACCACTGCCCCCCGAAACCACTTCCAAAGGAAGAACTGAAGAGCTTGACATCATTGAATGGTCACATCAACAACACTTGTTGGTGCTACAGATTAAACTTCTGATGTGCAGGAGCCATCCACAGCCCAGCCAATGGCATATTATCAATACAAGATGCACACAACAGCCACACTTACAGAAGCAAATGAAGAACTATGTACTTCATGTGTGAGATCCACATCTCAGCAATTTCAGTAGCGAGTTAGAATCATAGAATGGTCAAGGTTGGAAGGGACCTTGAAGACCATCTCGTTCCAACCCCCCTGCTGTGGGCAGGGACACCTCCCACCAGAGCAGGTTGCTCCAACCCCTGTCCAACCTGGCCTTGAACACTTCCAGGGATGGGGCATCCACAACCTCTTTGGGCAACCTGTGCCAGTGCTTCACCACTCACACGGTGAAGAACTTCTTCCCTGCATGTAGTCTAAATCTACCCTCTCGCAGTTTCAAGCCATTGCCTCTTGTCCCATCACTACAGGCCCTTGTAAAAAGCCCTTCTCCAGCCTTCCTGTAGGCCCTTTTCATGTATTGGAAGGCCACTATTAGGTCACCCCAGAGCCTTCTCCTCTCTAAGCTGAATAACCCCAGCTCTCTCAGCCTTTCTTCATAGCAGAAGTGCTCCAGCCCTCTAATCATCTTCATGGCCCTCCTCTGGACCTATGCCAGCAGATCCATGTCCTTATTGTACTGTGGGCTCCAGAACAGAAGCAGGACCATGTGGTGTGATGCATCAACAGGTCAAAGATGCAGGCTGGCTAACATGCAGTAGGTACCAAAACTCAAGTGCTAGTGCTGTTCTGGCCCCTTATATAAAATGTTTTAGACTCAGCAGCAAAAATGAGCCTACACCTAAGCTCCTGCACAGTGTCAGCACGGGTGCTTGCAGGCAAATGAAATGCTGTGGTCTGAGGTGATTTCCCTGCCACAACACTGCAAATAAGCTTCCCAGTGCATAAGGTAGGAACCCTCCTTATGAGGGGAGGAGACTTTGCATCCTCAGAAGGATGGAAGGGGAGCTTGGTGATCAATATGATCATGTAGGGTCACTGTGCCCTTGAGAGACGTGCTGCCAGACCATGATCTCAGCTTCCTCACAAAAACTCCTACTGATTTCTAATTCATTTACTCTGAACATGGTGAGCAGAGGGAATAATTCTTCCTTTCTGCTGCAAGTCCATTCACTCAAAGGAGTTACTCCTAATTCACATTTAAGAGTGTAATCAGAGCGGCATAACCTCTAAATCACCACTGAATACGCCTTGCTTGCTCTAAAAAAGACCCGAATAGCAGAATTTTGTGTCCATACTTTACTGTCTGTCCAAAGACAGTTACGGTTCACAGTTAAGTCATAACATTTATCTGCATTCACCTGTTTGTAGCAGGTCTTAATAAGAGCAAAAACAAATCCTCTGTCCATGATAGACAACAGGTCATTGAGGAAAAATGCAAGACTGGTGTTGAGCCTTTCAACCATTTCTGTATCCTAGAGAGAAGGAAGAGAAAAATGGGAAAGACAATGAATAAGAGCACACTGCATGTTTTCAAACAACTCCCTGTGCAGGCACCAGTAAACAGCATGCAGGAACTCTGGTGCCTGAGCTCTGACCAGGGTTCACTTTAATTGTTTGCCATTACCTTCTGAAACCGAGAGACTATATCACCGGCAATTGTGCTGACCAAAGCAGTTACATCATCCATGAAACGCTCAGGAAAACGATTCTTTCTTGGCGCATCCAGTTTGTCAGCAAAATACAAATGATGCACCATGCTCTTCACCTACAGCAATATAAATTACAACCAAGTCACTGGCAGCTGTTGCCGTTTGTGTTTGAAAACTACAAGCCGTAAGATAGTAAGCGAGGTGTTTCCAGTTTGCTCACCATCAGCTCGAAGAAGAACCAGGCTTGCTGTAGGGCTGCCTCCCGCACGCTGCCGCTGCACACAACCCACTGTAAGGCCAGCTCTTCGTGGAAAAGCTACAGAGATTCAAATCCAGAAGTTAGCTCGAGCCTCGCGACCAGCTCGTCAAACAGCCCACATGAGAAATGGCAGCACGGTCCATGGGAAGTATGGCAAACAATGAGGTTAAGCAAAATAAGTAACTAGGAACATGACAGCAGTGGTGGTGGCATCCCTTAAAGAAACCCCCAGCTAACAATGAAGGATGATGTTATGGGACGTGACGTGAGAAACATTTCACAGCATCTTGCTCCGAATTTGAATTTCAAGTGTCAAAAGAATTGTCCACCCGCCCCAAAAAATAATAATAACAACAAAAAGTTTGGTGCTTAAATTAGTTTAGTTTAAAAGTCTACCTTTCTGCCTGGTCTGATTTTCGCAGGAAAAAGGAGTAAAAAGTGGACATATAAAGCAATTTGTACAAAGATGTATCTCTACTGTGAGAAAGGACTTAAAACAGTAAGAAACAAACGTGGGGCTAAAAAAAATAGCTTTCTGATTTCTTTTCTTGGGAGGACCAACCCACAGACTGGATGCTGTCAGTGATCACATTTTCATTACACAAAGAATTCGGTCATTTTGTGTTTCTGATACTGTTTAGTAGGATCTCATCTCCTCAAAGGGAGTAACTCCCATTCAATTTCCGGAGTCGCTTCGGATTAACACCTACATAACTGAGGTCAGCACATATCCATAATGCAAACCCTTTAACACATTATAATTTTGCCCACAAGAATGTATCATTTACATGTCTAGACAGAGCTATTCATATTTTTTGAAAGCCAGTAATAAACTGGCTCCAAACACTATGGACATTAAATCAGACAAGCTACTCCTGATCATTTTATTCTTCCCAGTTCAGCTCTGTCAGAATACTTCACGTTCGCTGCAGCCTGGGTATTCAGAGGCGTTAAGCAACAGCAGTTCCTAATGACCTCGGAAAAAATCAGGCTATAAATAAAAGAATAGATTGCATCACGTTTTGAGAATGACTTGACCTCCCTGCCCCACAAAATCAATTGTCTTCACTGAAATCTACCTTTTTAGTTGGTAATCGTCCTGTTAATGTTTGTAAGAAACTTGACGTCTCAGTGTGCGAAGACATACGATTACAACTTCGATCCGTAGCCTACGGAGTGGAGATGAATGAATGATGACAGGACATTAAAGTTTGCTGTGGATGGGTTTTGCAGCTCAAGGACAACGTTTACAAAAATACTGTTCCAACTGCAGGCTTTTACTGTCTTTACACTTTTTTTTATGCATTCTCAAACTCTCATTCATTTACAGATTTGGTTTAAACAAAATGACAGTACTTTCTATTGGTTTAAGACATACAGGCTATTTAAACAACTGCATGTTCTTATGCACCAAGACACTTAATGCTGCAAAGCATGAAACTTTTTCATCACGGTGTTTTACCAACATGCATATGTCCAGAGGTAATACTTGTAATTTCAGTCCATACCTCTCAATCTACCAGAGACCAAGCACGGGGGGACGTATCCCACAGTGACGCTGCTACGGGCACAGGGAATGAGAAAATTACTGAAGTTCTGGTTCTGATGGAAATAATTTGCCATGAGTGCAGCTAAACTCAGACTAAGTGTTTCTGGAAGACTGATAAACTTGAAAGGAGGTACAGTTGAGAGGTACGTTCAAGGCAACCATGCAGTGGAAAGCAGCAGGCAATGGGGGCTAAATAAATTAACTCTTTCTGATCGAAGCTGCCATAAAGTTTTCATACTTTGCAACACAGAACAGATACAATTAGCCCCGGCAAGTCACGCTCTGGCACTCAAATTTACATGGTTTTAAGAAAGAATTTTACATTTGGTAACCAATTTTGGTTTAACAATATTCCACTCAAACAGTCATGAAGGATTACTTGACGATGAAGACTAAATGCTTGATGAGAATGGCAAAATGGTTCACAACATCAAAAGGAATGGCAAACATGGACAAAACTATGAAGCTATGATTAACGTTCCCACTTAGAAATGTGCTCCACCTGAAGCTGAAACTAGTGTTAGAAAGAGAGAGGAAAAAAAAAAGAAAAGAGAAGCAGTCACAGCATTTACATTTCACAGACCAGCAACCACTGAAATGAAAGAAGGGGACACGTTCACGCATTTTGAGGTTTTTCATGCAGTGTGGTGAGGTGGTGGGGAGAGAAGATGCTAATTTATAAAATAAAACTCACAACGTTCTCAAAAAATAAATAAACAATTTTAAAAAGAAAGGAAAAAAACCACCAAAATCGGAGTGTACACTGAAAGGAAGATATTCTACAGGAAAACATCAGGGAAAACAAAGCCAGAAAAACCTCTACCGAAGACACCACCTGTGTTGACTCTGCACTTGGGCTGGGGTTGGATCCCCATGGGGCTGCTTTTGGACCACCAGTGTTTACCCAGGAATTGGAGCGGTCTAAACCCTGGGCATGTAATAGAAAGCAGTTGGGAAAGGAAAGAAATATTACATGTTGCATGCCATACAGTAGTCAAAGTTTAGTCCTTAAAAGCAATCAGACCAGGTATTACTGCAAACACATCATCAGTTAGCACTGTCAACTCGGATGTCTGTCGAGACATTTTACCCCAGAGGATTATTTTCTATCTCATCACACACATATACCACATTAACACTGTCGTCACCTCTGGTCCAACCTGTCCTAGCTGTAATGCTTGATGTTCAAAAACTATCCTCCTCCTGAAAAACCCCACTCTTACTTCAATCAGTTCAAACCTTTTCACTTCAGCAGATGGAGCCAGCCCAGATTTACAGTGTGACAGGGGGAAAATCAGTGCACACATGTGAAAACCACCAAGGATGCTCTCTGAAGTTTCCAGCACTTTTAGGGTAGACTGCTTGCAGCCCACAATTTATAAGCTCTACAACTCTTAGAGAAATGCCCAGAGACTTTGAAGAGGGTGACTATCAGCTCGCACATGCTTTCCTATTGATGGAATAAAAATCCTGTAACCCTGTGAACAGGTTTTCACTCAGGAATTTTCTCCAGGCAACGTGGCAAAGAGAGGAAAGATCACCTACCTTTTCTGGAACAAATATGCTTTGCCAAGCAAAATATTTGAAAAAATCATCCTGGTTTTTAAAAGCTCAGTCTAGTTTGTACTCCAAATTCTACTCCTGCAATGGATCGTATGGGTAAAAGTACTGTGGATCCCTCCCGTCTCTCTGCTCCCTTCTCCTCTCAAGACACTCAGAAAGAAGAAAGGGAAAAATTTAAATTTGTGTTTGTTACCCAGGCTGCTCCCAAGTTAGGAACATTCAGTGGGGTGCAGTGGACTTGCCCGTGTCCCTGGAACCAGCTCTAACGGAGGCAGTTTTACGATGCCACAACCGAACAGCAGTTCCTCACAAATTCCACATGTTCTTTTCGACCCTCCCCTGAGCAAGAGCTTTGATCCTAGTTTCTGGGCCAACTGAGGGCTTTTTCCCAATACATGAAGCAAAGGTGCAGCCCGTTTCATCCCAGCGATTACCACCAGCTGCAAAGTCCACCAAGCCTAACAATCTATTTCTCTCAGTAAAGAAAAACTCACCCTGAGGTTGAACCCAGTGCGAGAGCTGTAACCTGGGATTTGAACCACTAATCCGCCGAGGTGTCCTCTATGCAGAGTACAGCAATGTTGTAATTTTGCTTAAGATGTCCCATTAATAAAATACTGAACACACATAAAGAACGTGTCAATCTCAATTACTTCTAGGGAAGAAATAAATCAAAGCACTCTGCCCTGCTCAGACCCATCAATATGCTTTATTTTGTTCACAGTGAATTAAAATGGACTTTGCAGAATGCTGAACTAGGCTCATGTTTTGTAGTACCAGGTCTAAGTTTGAAAATGCCTTTATCACACTCACATTTCTGCTCACAAGCTTTCTAATCATGACACTCTGGTTTTGAGGATAAAGGTAAATGTATACTGTCTTTGCAGAAGCAGAAATCATTTTGTAAAAATCTGAAAAGGGAAAGATTCTTCCCTCTTCGGAAAATAAAAGAGTACCAGAGCTTCTTCATGCTTGGCAGAGTCACTCAAAAGTCCACAAATCTGATACTAAATTCTGTTCTGTCTCTGGGGTTCAACCTGCAGCTGGATCTGCACAGGAACTTAACACACATTTGTGAAAATCTGCTGTCACAGCAATGAAACTCCACAATCTTCTCTGTTTCTTCCCAGCACATCTCCAACATTTCAGGAACACTTGAAATATAAAATGTCACCAGAGGTCTTTTTAGACAATTAATAAATTTGCTTCAGTACGGTATAAAATTTACATTGCCTCAAGTCACCAATGAAGGCAAAATAAGTGACAGACCTAAAACCTGCTCTAATCTTCCAAATCCTGTAAAGGGGATGACTATGTGAATTTTGAAAATTAAATAAGAAGCTGATAAAGGGGAGACTTAATGCGCATTTACCAAACCCATAAATATCTTTCTTTACAATAAAAACCAATACAGGCCTGGACTCCAAAGACTTCCATCAAACAACAAAAAACTATTTTATTTTTTTTTTTGAAGTAGAAAGCCTCCCATGACAGATTCTACCTGGAAGTGCAGGCTCCCTATTTGGGTATATGTGCTTAAGCCATTATTTGTTGAAATAGAATAGGAATTTCTGCACCATTTTCATCATTTCAACATCCCAAGAAGCGTCTCATTTTTGTCTGCTGATAAACAAGGACAAATAATTATATTCAACCAAAAGTTTGTATAGTCAGACTGAGCTAAATTTTAGATGCTCAGACTACCCTTAAGGAAAGCACATGCTAAACGTCTGATAGCCTGTGTAAATTCCACATGCACATTAGTGCCTGTGGCATTTCACAAAAGGTCAGGGTTGTTTAATTAGCAAGATACTGAAGTGGTCTTTAAAATATTTTAAGGCTTCTAAGTCCTAACTTTGATGTAAGAAATAATGCTTTGCCTACGCACAGTTCTTCCACCTCTTATTTGGTCAGCAAATCACGTTACTCATTTAAAACAGATAACCTCTTTCTGAAACTGTTTTTCTTGCTCTTATAATACTCAGGACCAACCAGTGTCAAGCCTGGTCAGGCTGATGGTTTTATTAACAAATCTGCTCCTTCATCTTCCAAAGGATTTCTGAAAGGGCTCAGGAATTCCTCTGCACTGGAAGAGTGAAGGGCCACGGGTGGGAAATCCTCTCACCTTGCTGTAAGGTACCACAGTTTGAAGATTAAAAAGAAGAGAACCCCAAACAAGCCAAGGCACCCCAATCAGGGAAGGGAATTACGAACACGGGAGCTTTGCCCCAGCTCATCCCACCTATTTTAAGCAGAAATCTGAAGTGCTCCAACTGAAATTGCAGCAGTCCTATGTGCTTGGAAGTCACCAGAGGGGCAGAAGATGCGTGTCCTGAGCCCTTAAAAGCCAAAGCAAGACCATGCCAGATACTTTGCACTGATGTGTCCACGCTGGAAAGTCACTTTTAGGTGTGGGGAGTCAGTGTGGGTGCAGAGTTAGCACGCCTTGCATTCACACTGCAGCTCAGCTGGCTGGACTATGGCTCACTCCTCAGCTATCCAAACTCCTCTCCGGCCCATACAGGGATTAGGAATATTCCTGCTCGTCTGGACATAAGTAGTAGAAAAAGAATCTGAGCAGCCATTTGTGCTGAATGCAGAGAAGAGAGAGTTTGGGGTTGGGAGGCAAGAGTGGGATCACGGGGTGGCAAGTTAGGGGATGCAAGGTTTGGGGAGATGCAACAGAGCTGGTCAGAGGACAGGGCTGCTGGCCATGCGAAAAGTGAGGTATTAAAACTATTCTTGTCCTACTAGTCTTTGGGAGACAAGTCTGGAAGGACTCTTGTCCTTAGCCACCACATTGGTGGAAGTAACACTGCCAGGATGGTCTCCAACAAGTTAGAGAGATCAGCAACTATTTTCAAGAAGCGGAGTTTCAGTAGTGTTATCAGCATTTGCCAGAAAAGTCTGAGAAGAGGCCATTAGTAAGGACATTTTTCCGTAGGAGAAAAAGAATATCGTAAAAGCTTCCCTGTTATTTCTTTAAAGATTAAGTAAAAGATGCTGCAAGACCCCCAGCATTGCACGCGTACCTTGCTGCCAATGATGGAGCGAACTTCATCGTCCGGTGAGGTGGGGGTCCCAGATATATCTGGGTTGCTGTTGCTGAGGCTCCGTGAGCGGGTCAAGTTAAGGCTTGCCGGTCGCACAGCAGATCGAGCCATGGTGGCATAATGCACTGATCCCCCTAAGCCACCAGGACCTGCGATGGGGTACAGAAGAACATCCTGTAAGATCATCACTCAGAACCTTGATCCCATGCTGGTTTACACCCGCCTGATGCTGCAAACCCTTTGGATAACCAGGAGGTCTGGCTCGTAGGGAAATCTTCCCTAACGCCTTCCCCTGCCTGATTCTCCAAGGCGAGCAGGGGGCAGAAAGGGATGGGATTAAAAAGCTATTTTTTCCACTGATCTGTGGGAAGCAGGAAGCTCCCACAGGCTTCCCACAGATTTAGGCAGCCAGCATGAGGTATATCTTTAGCTAAAGAGATATTTGCCAGACCTCAGACTCAAAAAGCACCAAAGAACTGGGCACAATTTTAAGTACACAACCTTCCCAAGTCCTCTCAGAGGTTTTACACTGCATGCAAGAAGCAAGTGCTGTGCACAACAGCCCTTCCAAAGACCAGTTTTATGTGGCTGTCATTCACACGCTCTCTTCCCTCCTGCAGATTGTTCTCAGCAAGGGTGGAATTAAATTGTTTCCCTCCTGTGCCAACGTGTTTTCAAGAATTTCACACTCCTTTTCCACTGTATCAGCTTTTGCTGGAACTGGATGGAAGTCCAAAAGTATTAGTGAAGGAAACTGGGAAGAAGAATAGGCCAGGAGTGTACCATATCTGTCTGCTGCCACAGAAAAGAAAACTTAAAACCCAGTATTTTGCCATAATTTAGCCTCGTGGTCTTTCAGCCCTGCTATTTAAAGTCATCAAGTAGTTAAATCTCTGACATAGCCAACTGTAATTAAACTCATCTTGTAAACGGCTACACTGGATCAGAGAGAAAGTTAATAACAGGGCTTGGCAGGGATCCAGCCCTGCAGTTGGAGCTCAAGAGCATCTGCCAGCAACAGCGAGCAACTGCTTGCTTTTAACAAACTGTGACTTGAAATAAAATGAAAAAAAAGAGCTACCTGGTGATGGTGAGTTGGGATAGGTATTTGGTAGGCGAAAAACATAATAAATATAGGAAGCAAGAAGGCTGTTTCTGCCGTGCTGGTCCTGGTTTCCATCCAAGTTCTTGTGAAGTCTGTTTATTATGGACGCCATCGCTTCAAAAGACGCTTGGCCCAGGTTAACTGAAAGTAAAAAGCGAGGAGGTTGCTTTACACCGCAGCAGTACTCGTGAGCAAATCCTAAACATGCATTTTGTTCACCTTCTAAAAGACAAATGGTGAGGCTTGTTAAGAGTACAGCGAGCGTTTCTCATAAAAAGCGGAACCTGGTGTTTGATGTCGGTCCGATGAACAGCTTGACAGGAACAGGTGTTGCAGTGATAAGCTTCCACATAATTATTAATAACCAATTTAATGAATTTAGGCCTAATTTCTGGAATCAGCTCAACTTTGGTCATCAGCCGTAATGGTAAGAAGATCAAGTCCTTGTTTAATTGACGAATAATACCCTTTGGATATTTATCATACTTTTCTCAGCTAATTATTTCCTCCATTTAAGCCTCAGCCAAATTATAAACTAATAAAAAGAACAATTCCATTCTGTTTCAGAAAAAAAAAAGGTTCTGAAAGTGAGTACAGGAATTTACACATGGGGCGAGGCAGATATTCTAAACAAATTAAGGATGAAGCAGACAACAGCTGGAGACTGTATATCTTAGTTTTTAAAAAGTAATGTTCTTAATGCTCCATAAAGACAAGCCAAACCAATACAAAACACTTAAAGACTGCAAAAGCTTTACAATATAAGTTCAAGCAAAATTCTTCCCCAGAAAGATAACCTTCCTTCTTTTTTTAAAGTAGTCTTAGATACTTGTATTCCATCATGCCCAAGCTCAAATTTCCTATGAAAAATCCCAACAGATCTATCTAATGCTGACTTCCACTTGAGATTTGTTGTACTGCCAGAGTACAGCCCACAAAACCAAGCAAAAGGAGGGACTGATTATTTGTGCTTCACTCTCAGAACCACAACAGTCAGAGGAACATACGGCATCGGTATCTTCTAACCTTACTTCAAGATTTTCCAAGGTGACCAGTAAGGTTGAAATTCTTAGTTTCTGAATATCAGTACAGAGACACCTTAACAGGCTCCACAACTAAGAAAATGCTGAGCATCCAACTCATGAAAGTCATGCCCCTTTCTGGTGTCTCTACGTGGTGATTTACCAGTCAGGCTGGAAAATCTGTGCATTAAATATTGCTCCTGCGTATATCAGCACTGATCTGGATGCCAGCACATTTTATTTTGAAGATACACAGTGTATTAGGGGCACTAAAATGAAGCATAAAAATGGAATTTTTCATTTCTACATAAATATGATAAAATTGGCAGTGTCAAACTTTCAGATACGTAATTCTCTATAAAACTTAAATAGAATACCTATTTGGCCTGCAATCACAGGAGGTCTTACTACCAGAAGAATCAGTTTGTCAAGCAGGAGATGAAGAAATCGCACTACTGGCTCCAGTTGGGAGGAATTTAAAGCTGAAATGCTGCTCTTCAGTTCATTTTCCAAGTTGTTTTCCATAATTCTCATGTCTCCTATTCGCACAGGGAACATGTGCTCATCCAGAGCATGGACAAGTGCAAAGAACTTGTCAAGATAAGGGTCCTACACATAAGCAAAAAAAAAACAAAACAACAAACCAAACAATATAAACAAGAAGCTCCAAGAATAACTCCACTTTCTATGGATTTGTACCTCACGGATGGATTCTCTCCCTCAGTCTTCTCTCTGACCATTTAATCTTACAAAATTAGCAGAAACTCAACATCTTGTCTAATATGTCTAATTCAACCGAAATCAGCCAGTCTTCAGCAGTTATCAGGGCAAAACTAGAGGACCCACAGACTGTGTATTGTTAGAAAAACAGAGAAAAAATTGCTAAAATCATGTTACTATTTACAAAACAAACTACAGAAAAATGACATACCAAGAATTAATAAAATTAAATTGAAATTATCAGTCAAGATGACTGTCATATAGATGTAAAATACATGAAGAAACAAAAGAGGCAGAGGGGAAAAGGCAAAACAAGAAAACATCGTACGCCTGGACTATGTGCTAGACAGGTCTGAAAACACTGTTGGCCATTCACTTCCTGTGAATAAAGGCCAAACTCCTCATATTTTTAAGTGGAATTTCTCAAATATACTCACAGTAGAATGTGGAATAAGAGGTCTACTGGCTCTGAACTGAAAATGAAACTGTGATTTCACTACCAGTAATTATACCCTTCACAGGATCAACTCTGACAGTGCTTCAGCTGTCAAAAGACTATCGAACTCTTTTTATTACGATGACTGCTCTTAACATTTACCTGAGTGTGGAGGGATGATACAGCGACAACCTCGACATTGAAAACCCCTTTGTGGTTATCCACCCACTTCATCCCAGGGAGCGGAACCTGCAGGATAACAGAAAGGTGACTGAGGAGGTGACAGAAAGCAGAGCTAAAGCACTTCTAATCAAAGCTGCCGGTTCTTTTAATTGTATTGTCAGATCACACACATATAGCTACAAAACACACACTCCTGTCTAAACTTAACAAATATTTATCAGACAAATAGCCCATGAGTTAAAAATACATGTGCATATACGTTCTTTCACTTTTTAACAGAAATACTCTCCTGCTGATTTTCAGCACAAAGAACCACTCACCTCTGGAGAAAGCACCGAATAAGCCTGTGGTGGTTTTTCCAATGAAACAGGTAGGCAGAACTGACCAGTCTTTAACCGTCCGTTTTGAAGCATCGGTATCCACTTTAAGGAGAAGGAATTAACAAAAGCAAAATCAAAACCATACAAGGCTTTCTTGAACTTTTCAAGCTTGACTGTCAAATTCTCAAATTCTACAATGGTGTATGAGTTGACAGCGATGCTGAACTAACCGCAAACAAATGCATTATGAGAATACATCCTGTGCTAAAAAACATAAAGACTGAAAGACACTCACAGTGTATCCGACAGGAGTCTCCAGGGGAGTGTTTTGCTTTTGTTGGCAACTGACATGGTAGAAAGTAAAAAGCAGGTGGTGGTGATCGGTTAAAGTGGCTGGAAGCTTAATCTTGATTTCTTCGTGAAAATCAGGCGATCTGTGCAGAGACCAGACCCTCAACTGAGTCATCAACACAAACAGCATGGTTTGCTATCTTATGCTTGAGACCAAGGCCTTTGAGTTGAAGTATGTGGAGGGAAGGAAGCCTACAGACTATCCCAAGGGGTTAAAGCTTCACTTCCTGATTACTAAGGACTGGAAAAACTTTGTGTATGCATTTACAGTCCACAAAAAAATGAAAGCAGCAGCCCCCTCCTCACACAGGCCCTCTGAACTGTGCTGCTCCCCAGGAGCAATAAACTCTTTTCTTATAGAGACTGCCACAAACCCCAACCTGCAGGACAGGATCCTCTCCCCAGTACATCTCTCCCTCGGACTATCAACATGGAAAGCCCAGATTCAGCTGAATCCCTACCCCAGCTGCAACGAAATTACTTGCAAGACCAAGTGCTTCCCATCTGTAACTACAGTCTAAAAGACTCCAGGAAAATAACGAAGCACATGCTAACATAAGTTTAGAACGTAAATCTTCATGACTACCAACTTGAAGCTTGGACTCAGCATCTGCTGAGTTGGGCTACGTGCTAAGGATCAGAGCCCTGACACAAAGCTGGTTTGTACCAGAGCAAACAAAGACTCCAGCTCCTAGTCAGGGCAAAACTCTAACAATGCGGTTGTTGTGAGTGCTCTCCAGACAGCCACTGTTAAATAATTAACACTGAGACAGAGTCACTGGTGAGTCACTCCACTTTCACACCAGTAAAACTTCCTCTGGGTGGACTCACATATATCAGGGCCATGTCCTTTCACAGGCTGTCATGTGTTTTACCTGTTGTGATACACTACAGCTGTGTATGCTTCTTTGGAAAATTCAGGGCAGCTGGATTTGCCAAAGATGACCTGCAAAAAGGAAAAAAACCCAGAGAATTCTCCCGTCAAACTGTGCCAAGAATTTGTTCCATAACCTTGCAGAGACATTTACAGCTCCGTGCATGAATCCATGCATCTGCCTACAGTGACAACTGCTTCTTACATGTCCCTTCACTTACATGCAATGTTTTACTTAGTGACTGAGGAGTTCATAATTTTAATAATTCCAGTTACACACAGATATGGCTGAAGAACCAATGAATGTAACCACTGCTATGGAGGTTTTCACCAGGTGTTGATTGCTCACTCCTGGCCCTGAACACAGGTATAAGTACCATCTGTAATTTTTTTTGGCATGAAAGCAAAGATGCTTTTCCAAACACAAGGGTCTCCACTGCAAACATTTCAGGTTAAAAGACTAGTTACTCCATTGTTACATTGCAAAGTCTATACGAATGTATTCGTTCTGAAATATTTTATGTTCCTCTGAACTTATTTTGAAATGTATTTGAACGAGGTTTTCTTTAACACAGCCATTTTACAACCACAATATGTACTTTGCCTCATTGGCAGCAGCATTCACACGGAGCACAACGTCCTTCCCTCACCGGCATAGCGTTGCTCGGGTCCTCTCCATACATGAACTGGACTTTTACAGTGATATTCCTGGCAGATCCTTGGCGATTGGCGAAGTTAAGGCTCTGAGGATAGACATAAAGAAGATTCCTGCAAGACACAAAGGCATAAGATGAGCACCTGCCTGCGAGAATGTGAGGGTTCACACCTTTATTAATGCTATTATTTAAGCCTCTATGGGAACACTCAGAGAGTCAAAGCAAAGGGTTTGACATTTTCCATTAGCCAGATGCTTTTCTCTTCGACATAAGGGCACACCCGTACAAGCAATTTGATAATGACCCCTTATATTAGACATCAGTCATATTTTTTTAACTGCCATCGTATTTTAAAGTAGTTCCTGTTTATAAAAGTACTTGAAAAATGCCTTTAAAAATTTACCAGTGATTCTACAGTCTAAGAAGTTCAAGTGGAAGGAAAACACATGAATAGAAAAGCACTGAGAAGTGTTTATTTGTTCAACACTGTTAAATACCTTCCTTATTGTGACCTTTTTTTTTTTTTTTTTTTCCCCCAAAGTCTCCTTACATCAGGATGACTTCAGGTCACACCACTCCTCTGAAAAAGGATTAAACTAAATGGATATCTCCAGCAGAGATGCAATCCTCACGATGACTGGGATGGAATGGTGTCTCAAGTTCCACGCCTGAATACCGCACTTTGGGAACGATGGGGATCAATTAAAACTCACATCTGAGAAGCAAGAACGGCCAGGAGCTCTGGAAAACAGTGGGAGGGACAGACTGAACCAGGAGTGTTTAGTTTTGAGGAAATGCCTGGGGCCACAGGTCATAACAGCACTCCCAGGAATCGGAAGAACTGCTGCAAAAACCAAAGTAATAAAGTGATTGTCACATCCACAGGGATACGACAGGACATAATGGGCTGAAATTGCAGCACATGAGATTTAGGTTAGATACAAGGGAAAATGTTCTAACTGCAAGGATAGTTAAGCAGTAGAACAAATTGCCTGGGGAGGTATGAAATCTCCATTTTCTGGTAGCTTTTGAGGACAGGTGATGCAGACACGTGTCCCAACAGGTTTGTAGACAAATTCAACCTTCACTGGGGGCATGGAGCACACTTTGCGGGTCCCTTCCAGCTCCATTTCTCCAGGTCTACGACCACTTTAAACACAACAGTGACAAGATGCAAAATTCTGCAGTATTTTCCATCTTCAGGCCTGCTGAATCCTTGCCAACAAAGTGCAAGCTGGATTCAAATGTCGTTAGCAAAACTGCCCACTACAACCCCCGCCTGCTCTATGAGCGAGTAATTTACCTGCAGAAAGTCCCCTCCATGTTCTTTTACAGAGAAAAAAGACAACAGCCACTGAACCATTCCACTCAACAGACTCAATTATTCAAAGGAAACACACCTTCTTTTGCCTTCAGATGCATAAAATTGGATTAATTACGTAGGTCTTCAACAAGTCAGCCTGCAAACGCCGTCCATCTCCCACAGAGCCCTGCCCACCAGTCCAGCACCGATGCACCTCGGATACCCTGGCTCCTCCAGCTCCAACAAGAAGGACCGAGAGGGATGCTCACCATCCAGGTGTCGCTGCTCTGCCAGGGATGAAAGGCTGGCATGCGGCATTTTGTCCAAACACTGAAGAAACCCATTCTGTAACATGCCCTGGCTCGTAAGGTAAGGGGAAAATGAAGTTCCCTTCCCCTCTGTCTCCCTCGGGGAACTATTCGGTGAATCTGAACACCATTTGTAAGTAGTTTCCAACTGTTCCTTGTCCCAGGGAGACAAGAGGCAACAGATGGGCACAGAAAAGCAAAGTGAGGAGCACAGCAGGACAACATATTAAGCGTAATAAAGCAGCCGCTACAGTGCTGGCAACAGTAGATTGAAAATAAAAAGACACTTTTTTTTTTATTGTCAGGAGGGCAGTAATTCAGTTGCTCAGGGAAGGCATCTGGTGCCTCTTTGAGATGCCATGGGTGTCCAAAACACCTGCAGGTGGCAGTGGGTCACTCTCCTGGAGGGCTGGCTGGACAGGTGGGTTGCCCTGGCTGGAATCTTGCTCGATGCCAACATCTCAGCAGATCAATCCCGCTCAAGGACTTGGTTCTGATGGCAACCCTAGTTCCTACAACTCCACCCGATACCCACGGGTACTCTCAGCTATACAGACACAGGCTAATGCTGGTCCTAAAGCAGTTTCTAAGAGTCTCTGAAGAAAAAGGTACCTCCTCCAGGTCAGCGCCTACACAGAGCAGTCCAGCTGTGCAGCTCCAGAAGACTACACGGGGCAGCATTATGAGGCCAGGATTTTTTTCATCCCTCCAGGCAGAGGAATATGCTTAGCTGGTGTGTGGGAATTTTTTTCCTTTCAAGTCCTTCATGGTGAATTAAGTTTGTGAATCCCATCCTCATTGGTCGCTTTGTCTAATCAACACTCTCTTCCTGTTTCAGAGGAGGCCTGTGCCATTTTTGTGACTCTACTAAATTACTTGGCTCTGGCATGAAGACATTTGTTCCTTGACATTCTTTTCAAAATGAAAATGGATATGAAAATTTACTCTAAAATGTACATTGCTCATGAAACTTTTATTAAGTATTATTAGTGCTTAAGAGAAGGATTTAATGTATCTGTGAAGCCAGGCTACAGGATCCCTATATTAGAGGCAGCCTTACGCTTCAGACTGATTTATGCTGAGTAGCAGAGATGAGCCTAAACCAAGCTTGCAGTTCCTCTACCATCAGCTTGGCCTGCTGGGAGCAAAGGACACATTTCAGCCGTTTGAAAGAGGGTGCCAGAGACCTACAAACAGATATTACAGCTGACCTTACATGTCGGGCAGAGCTTTAGCTGCATTCATAACGACAAGCACTGGAGAAAATATTACAGGTTTGTGGTGGGCCAGACATGGTGGGGAGCTCTCATATCCCAGTGTCCAATGCTGCATAGAAGGGATAAAGGGAGGAGAAGGGACTGACCACAAAAATAACATTGGAACACCACTCACCACGCTAGGCACGCACTGATTAACCAAAAGGACCATTAGTCCTTCTGCTCTCAGGTAACAGCTGCTTCTTGATGATACTAGTTGCAGATTTCTATCAATAAAAGTTTCAGCCAGAACCTTTAAAGCCAAGGACTTGTGTCTGGAGGTTTTATTAAAATGCTATGCAAAATGTATGCAAAGCTTATACTATTATCTCAAACAGATCTCAAAAGTACCTTTACTTCCATAAAATGAATTGCTAAAGTGCAAAGGCTTCCCAAGCCATGGAAATAATGGCACCAGGCACTCCTCTAAATATTTATATAATGTGATTGCAGCCATTTTGCAAAATCCGTCATAAAGGTATAAAAACATTAAGAGCTGATCCTAACTCTTAAAAGGAATGTCTAACTATTATGAAAATTTCCCTTTTCAGTAAAACCCAGAGACCTTTTTCTTTGCTTTATTCCTACTATAAAAAATCATTTAAAGCCCATTTAACCAGGGTCACCCAGGTGCACGAAAGATCTTCAGGATCATGTTTGTTATATACATCTTTTCTTGACTGGCCTAACAGCTCTCAGAGGTAGGATTCCCTCTTAAGGTTTCTACAGCCCCTGAATCTTTTGGTTTATTCATACCAGAAGGTTTTCTCCCGCCTGCTTTCCTGTGTGCATCACTAGAATTTTTTTACTTTGCTCTGCCCGATGACACACCTACCCAGCCCAACTGTCGTACCACTGAGAAGCACCTGATTTAGGATCCCCCTCCGGCCAAAGCCAACATAATATTCACCCATCAAACAAGCAGCACCAACCATCCTAAACCTGAATCTAAACTCCCAAGACAGAATAATATGGACAAATAACGTGCATTAACTTTCAGGCTGTGAGAAGCTCCAGTGTAAGTAACTGGTTGTCACGGGTTGTGGACTGTCAGATTTCTAAACATTGGAGAAGAAACAAATGCCCAGTCCTAACTCCATTTCATTTCCCTGCACAAAACAACTTTGTTTCTGCTGCTCACCTGGGGATCTGAGAGTGACACAAGCTCTGTGACACAGGAAGAAGTCTGAACACTTTGCTCACCTCTCGGCTGCTTATTTACATCCAGAATATATTCAACCAGTCAGTCTCCAAAGAGCGACCTGCGTTACTTGACCTATGAAGGTGTCATCATGTTTTCATCAATGCACCAAATATTCAGTGTAAAATAAATTATCAGCAAGGAAACGGACATCCAGGAGGAGTAACAAGCAGCCTGTAACCAAACTCCTCACTTGCCTTCCAGGCTCACGAGTTAAGCAAATAACTCTTCTCCACCACATGTTGCATCTGCCAACAGTGAGCAAACAGAGCCCAGGCTCAGCCGGCCAGGCTCAGCTAACCGGGGCTTTACAGGAACCACCAACAGAGCCCCAGACAGGCATTTTGTTGCTAAGAGTCATTCTTTCTGCAATTCTCTGCCCTGATCTAATGCAAGCTGCAGAGAACTGCACAGAACTAGGTGAGCAGTGTGGTATCTGTGGTAAGCTGCAATTCAAATGAAGCGAGGGCTGCTCTGCTCCTTGGCAGCGCTACACGCTGAGGCACAGAGCTGTCCTTGCCCTCCTGTTCCCCGACTCTGCACCGTGCCGCCACAGCTGAGACCTCAGGCCAGAATCCTCCAAGGTCTCAGTGTTCAGAGATTTTTAAATGATTGCTTGGCTGCTTTGCTCAAGTGTTTGAAAATAATTCTTGAGAGATGATACCTGGTTGGTCACAGCCTTTGCGATGCTGTGAATTCACAAATATCTGAAATAGAGCAGAAGAAGGAAAATCTTACTGATCCCTTTGCCTTCACATGTTTGTTCCCTGCAAGCCAATTCTTGGTACTTGGTCTCAGCAGCATACAAGGATGAGGACCTTCAAGACTGTCTGCTGCAGTGGGACACCTTACAAGACACGAAATTACCAGGCTGGGTTTTTATGGGACAGAACTGCACCTTTGGGCTGTGAAAATGCAGTGCTGCTTCCTGAGATAGAATAGAATTTATTGTTTGTATTTAAGGACAATTCCTACACCTGCTTTACACCGGTAGATAATCTTTGAATGAATCCCCACTGTCCTCAGTGCTGGCTACATTTTCCTGCTGTTTTTCTATACTTCGTGCAGATACTCCATTAACTCTGATCTAAATCATATTGGTACAAAATAGTCTCCGCCAATTTACTGAAGAACTAAAATACTTCCCTATTATTTAACCATGGGTTGGGAGGTTACCTGCATATTTTCAATCCTTCATTGCACAGGAAGTTTAACATATGAGATAAACCCTTCATTTTAAAAATAATTTTTCTGTTGATGCTTCATATCATACATGTGTATGCACATCAACTACAACTACAAAAATTTCCAGGGGAAGAATTGGTCAACATAAAAGAATCTAGTGAAAACCTGAAAACCCTCCAAAGTACAGCCAATATTATGCATGGGCTGATTTCTTGGGTTGCTATAAGTGATTCCTAAAAGAAAAATACCTTTCATTCATACTGCAATAGCACTTGAAAAACATACACGCTTCCATGCAGAGATCCACCACAGAACAGGACATTTATTTCAGAGTACTTGCAGACTTGCTTTATGTTGTGTGAATTTTAAACAGTGAAGAGAACGGTGAGAAATGTAAGCAAGGTATTATTTATCTCACCTACCTCTGGAAAGTAGCTCTTAAAAAATAAATTTTATATGGTGTAAATTACTGCACAAACCTTAACATAGTAGAATCACATCCAGGCAATCTCTGGACTTGATTCTCTCTTTCTTACTTAATCTGAACTAGATGACAAGTAAATCCACTGTAGAACAATGAGTTACATCAGAAAAAGGCACAGGATGAGAACCAAGCTGTGTGAATCATTTGGGAATGTCGTGCCCTTCCGTAGCTTACCAAGAAGCTGCACAACCTGAAATACAGCGTCCAGTGCTCTTAAGCACAGTAAACCCTTTTATACTCCTGAGACAATAAATGGAATCATACAAAGCAAATAAGAAGCAATTTAGGCCCCTGTCAGGATTATGACCCCAAAATTAACCCATTAAAAAGCGTGCTGTGAAAACACTGTGTCATCAATAACATTTTATAAATGGAAAAGTTCAGAACCAGTTTCATCAGCAATGTGCCTGTCTCTCAGCTTTATCTTCCTAGATATCAACCTATATTTGAGAGGGGTTACATTCGTTCAAATACACACAGCTTAATGATCAACTCGTTGGTCTGCATGTTCTAAAATGGAGTATAAATAGATCAAATTCTTCAACCCAGAATAATCACACAGAAAAATGTGTTAGTAGGAAAAGTCTCTGCATCTTGAACAATCAAGGAGTTTCAGGAGCAGAAAACATGAAAATTATTCTAGTCTTTCTATTAATTGCCCCACTTGCTCTTCCAGCTAGAGCTGAGAAAGATCATTCCTCCTTTGATTCTGCTGTATCTCCTGAGACAAAATCAAGATTTGCCATGTTAGATGATGTGCGAATCTTAGCCAATGGACTCCTCCAGCTTGGGCATGGTCTTAAAGACTTTGTCCATAAGACAAAAGGGCAGATGAATGATATCTTTCAAAAACTTTACATTTTTGATAAGTCCTTTTACGAGCTCTCACTGCAAACCAGTGAAATCAAAGAAGAAGAAGAACAGCTCAGACAAACTACGGCCAGACTGCAAATCAACAATGAAGAGATAAAGAATCTCTCACAGGAGATGAATTCGAAGATTGAAGACCTCATACAAAACAAAAACCAGCTGCAGGAGCAAGTATGGGGACTGGAAGACAAAGTCACTAAACTGGCAATTATCCAGCCTTCAACGCAAGAGACAAATGAAATTTCGTCAATTAAAGTAAGTAGACTTGTTAAAGCCTCTGACACACAAAGCTAAAGTAAACTGTAACGCTATCATCGGTAGCTATGCAATAGGAGCTCGTGTTTTCCCTTCAGTACTACCGTGTGTTTTGAGAAATTACTCCAATAATCTTAAAAGAATCAGCGCCTTAACCTGACATATTGTTTTACTTTGCAGTCAAATTCTCCAGTGAAATGAGTGAGAAACTTTGGAAATCTAAGACTTCCATATCTTTTTTCAATATTTCTTCACAAATCAGGTTTACAGAATTCTCTAACGACAAAAAATCTTTGCAATCAGGGAAACCATGTGATTACCAAGCCCGTAGGTTTGTAATGTCATCACCTCACTGCAAATCGATGTACTAGGAACTGTCAGCTTGGTATAAAACCTTGCAAGTGTTAGTAGACTAAATGTTAACACGTGCAAGTATTTAGGTGAGTATAAAGTTTCCTATGGAAAAGTATTAGCTGAATTTTGCAGAAGCATAAAAAGGCTAAGGGACTTGTGTAAGAAAATACTGGATGCTGTGTCAAAGCAGAAAGATGAATCCACATCTCTCAAATGTCAAGCTAATACCCTAGAAGACGGGAATTGTTCCCTTTTTTGATGAGGGGCATACATCTAGTTTGAATGGAGGGCCAACTTGCCAGAATATGGGAGGGAAATAGCAACAACCAAAAAGGTCTACAAAGCTGCCAGTAGCGTCTCAAACGAGATGGGTGTTTGCTTCAAAGACAAAGAAATTCAGCCCTTGAGAAGCAAAGCAGGCAACTCGTTGGAAAAGAAGGCTGAATCGTTTGTGCCTCTCAAAACTGGGCCCATGACAAGAGTTACAGAGGCAGTGCTACTGTGAGGGTTTTCTGATGCTTCTAACCACAGCTCTCCTCCCTCCCTTCCTGTCCTCAGGCTTTCGTGGAGCAGCAGGACAACGACATCAAGCAGCTTCTCAAAATTGTAGAGGCCCAACACGTGCAACTTGACAGACAGCACAATCAAATAGTGGAGCTGGAGGACAAGGTACAGGAATAATCCCTATTTCTCTTTTCAGGATTTGCCGTCTCTCATAACGCTGAAGGAGTCAATGGCCCAACTTTTCAGTTGGTCGACCACCCCTCTTGTTCAGTTTAGGGGTGCAGAGGAGGGTATAAGCAATTTTGACCCCAAAGAGGTACTTTCTGGGGTGAGAGACCACTGTGCTGCCAGGCAGGATCTATGGCCAGGGCACACAATGACCAAGAGCAGAGCTTTGAAATACTGTTTATCAACACCAGGTTGCTGTATTTTCTTTTTTATTATTACTTTTTTTCTCATTATCCATCATATCATTGTTCCTTCTACCTCTTTCTCCTTCTCCAATATTCACTCCAATAGGGAACCATGTTCTGCAGTTCAACATGTGTCACCGTAACGCTGGGTATAACTCACACGTTCATATTTAATTTATCCCTAAGAGGAGGTCATAAAAGGAAAATGCATTTCAGCCTAAGGAACTGTGGGTTCTGTGCGCTTCACATGTTGGTATGATTTGTCTAAGTGATGTCACCTGAGGAAATCAGTTAAATCTGTTTGCCCATTAAGGTGCACCTCAGGAGAATGGGTCATTGACTCACCTCATGAATCCTACCTTGTTTGAGCCGTGGCACAGCTGACATTCATGCAACTGAAATCCACCAGTGTGGTTCTAAAGTTATTTTTCTGTTGTATATTGGATATTCTAAAGGATTACACTCACAAGAAAAATTACTCTCTGCATGACACCGTTCGGCTTGATACATGAATCTTGTCATTTCAGAGCCTTGGGAAATTAACAGTCTGTAATTACCACTCTTGCAGCTAAACCACATAGAGCTTCAGGAACTCACAGAGGACTCCTTCATGGGGGAGCAAACAGAACCAGAGGCCGTCTCCTTTCCTGTGCACAACGCCACAGCCGTAACGTACAGATCTGAGGGTGAGACCTCATCTCTCAGCCGTAACCCCACAATACATCGCATTTGCTGTATTCTCTGTGAAAGTTTGGCATTAGTTTTTAACAGCCAAAGACTAAAAGCAAAAGGCTCTTATATATAGTGCTGTGGGAAGGAGACAGATTTCTTGCTTTGGAAAAAATGCCATCACCTACTTAGCCCCACCAGACGTGTATTTGCCTTTGGGATGACATACAGGAACAAGGTCCAGTAATGCAGTAACCCTGTCCTCAATCTTCACCCTTCATTCACCTCTTGTAAACACCTGCTGTGACCAACCTTTTACTGACACTTCTGGCGTTGCCGATGCCTGTCCTGGAAAGTATGAACAGAGAACTAATTTACTTTGCACAGGCTAATTACAAGATTTGGAAGAGCTTTCTTTAAAGTTGAAAGGCATTTTATATCTGCAGCAAGGAGAATGGCATTTGCTGGGAACTTTAGAAGGAGTAGGAAAGTCTGTTTGCCAAAGTCTAGTCTTAGGCCTCACAAACTTCCCAAAATTATCTGAATTGAAACCGTGCCTAACTTAAAAAATACAGGTGGGCCAACTTACACACACCACGGCAGCTGTATGACCGAGCCCAAAGCACTTCACCCATTTCCTGACATCTATTGTAAAATAAAATTGCTAAAGAGATTGTTCTAGGTTTTTTGTTTGGCTCCATCCCATATGGAAATTCAACTTTCGGAGCTGAATTAAAACTTATCACATCCCACATAGGATTTTTAATTGTCTGCTGTTTGCTTGCTAGGTGCCGCTCCTGACTGCACTGCTCTTTACAACAGCGGCATGCAGGCCAGTGGGGTTTACTCTATTAGGCCCAACGGCTCAGAAGCTTTCGATGTCTACTGCGAAATGAAATTCGGTAAGACAGCTGCGCTAGCAACAGCCTAATATTGACATAAGTAGTTTCTTAAAAGCCAAAAAATTGTGTCTCATTCCAAAGTGTACAAAAACATATCATGTTTTATGTAACCTCTTGACTTCTCTTTCTGGCCTGTCAGTGCTCTGAACTTGGGTACTCCAGATCCTGAAGTCTATTTAGCACTGCTTTCATTCTTTGCTCACCTCCTGTTTATTACTGAGGAAAGGACTTTCAACCATAGGACATAAATTAACTATACTATAAACATCATGCCCCCTTAGCTATAGATAATGAAAATGGAAATTATAAATGTCATTATACTGCAATCATGGATACCTTTTCCAAAGAAAAGCAAACAATAAATACCTTATTAAAATTTTGTTTCATTAACAAGAGTTATTGCTTGAGACTTAGATATAATAACTAACCCAAAGAGGTGAGTCCTGGAGACAGGATTCCTGCACCAGGCTTCGGCGAGGCAGTAGCTATGTATCACTTAGATTTGCCATGGACCAGAAGGCACAGCACCCACCCAAGCTGTATCTTGGTAAGATACCCACTGGTAGACCCTTTGGGTCTACCCAGAGATCAGACATCACTTGGCCAGTTTGAATTTCTTCCACGAAGATTTAAGTTAACTCATTCTACCTCAAAATTGGAGCACCCAAGAGCACACTCACGGACAGTTAATAAAGCCAAGGCCAAGATGAGCTGAGCACTGAGCAGCCGAGAGGCTGGATAGCTCAGTACGAGTGCATTCAGGTCTGTTGCAAAATGAAGAGGAAGTGGGATTCCAATGCAAATCCATTTTCTTCTTCACTGCAGTAGAGAGTTTGCTTGCATAAGGGCAGCCCCAGCAGGGCAGTCTGTGGGTCAGCAGCAGATCGTCTCAGTTACTTTCCATTTTCTCTCTAGTGCTTTAAACACTGAAGCCAGGCTTGTGACTTATTTTCCCTTTGCATTCACAGGCACTTCCTGGACTGTCATCCAGAACAGAGTGGATGGATCACTAGATTTCAACCAAACCTGGGATGCCTATACAAATGGTTTTGGTGACCTCAGTGGTAAAAATGTCTTTTTTCTTTCTTTTTCTTTTTTTTTTCCCCACTTTGTTGATTTGAGAAGCTGACTCTTCTTACTGAAAGGTGTTCACATAAGAGCAGGCAAAACCTGCAATGAAATCTGAACAGCTTACCTAATGGTAACACCAGAAAGTGCTCACCAGGAAATGTCACTTACAAAAATTCTCAAAGACACACCTTCAAATGTGTCTTTAGAAACTTTTGCTGAATCCAGGCCAGAGTGCTTGAAAGGCTACTTCAATTACCAAGATTTTACCACCTACAAAAGCAGCTTCCAAAGCCCTTAAAATATACATAAACGCAAAACCTCACCAAGTCGCTGTTACCACTCCCTCTCAAACTTTCTGCAATTCTCATTTCTATGAAACCTGCCACGCCAATTTTTCCAGATCAGGAGAGCCCCGGGCTATGCACATCCCCCTGCACAAACGCCTCGGGCTGTGCACATCCCCCTGCACAAACGCCTCTGGCTCCTCATCCTGCAGTGGCCAATCCCCTCCATTGCTGGATAGGGTGAGGAAACACCCACGTTCCCCTGTTAATCATCAACTCCTAAGAATCTGCAGCACCAGGCGCTGCCCAACAGCCAGCAGAATATTTCCCTATTTTTGTCGTACAATGCACAGAAAATATTTTGGCTTTTCAAGCACAGCACAGACCAAAACATCGCTGGTGTGGGTGGCAATATTGGACTTACTTCCACCTCTGTTACATTAAAGAGCTGCTATATCTCAACTTTTCCCGTATTTTGGGACAGCAGCTCACAATGGAGATAGACTTTTACCCGCACAGTTTGTCTGATCATACTGAATGCTACAGTGGCTTCTTGACCGGTTTCCAATTCCCATATATACTACACCAACACAAAGCCACATCTTTTCAGCGTCAGAAGGATTTTGCAGGGGATCACATCCCCCTCAGCTGTGTCCTACTCAGCGCCGCCTCTTCTAAGGTGATAAAAGATAACGGCTACTGCTCCTTACCTGTAAATCGTGGGAGTATTGTACTGAACTTGCTTTAAATGCCACCTACATGTGTGGCACCCACATTCAGCTACACAATTTCTACACGTGGCAATTACCTATTGTGCACCCATACCTGCAGCACTGATAATCAGCTACTTAATGAACATAATTTATGAAACTAATTATCAAGAAATCTAGCAAAAGAAAAACGCTCAAGTTAAAATTCACTTTGCACACAAGGGATTCGAAACATCAGTTCGGGTCTGCAGCTCTTCCCTTAAAAAATACAACAATTGCAATTAGGTTTTATGTATGTCATTTGCTTCATTCGTCACATGGTTCCAATTACGCGTGTTTTAAATGTCTTGAGCTCCCCCTCAGAGTTTCACAAGAGGTGGGAAAGTTAAGAGAGAAGCTCCCGTTCATTTTTACCTCTTGCTTTTATTGATCACTGGTGTGCAATTAAGAAGAGGTAAACAAAAAGAATGTAGCAGGAGACCTCTGAAAAGATCAACAGTCCCCAAGACTCATATTATTGATTTAATTAAAGCGATGAATAAATCCTTTTAAATACTACATTTTCACACATACTGTGCACAGGCTATCTGTAGAAACAAATTCAGCAGCAGTGTGGGTGACATGGGGGGGTTTCAGGGAAAGCTTATCCCGTAACCCCTTCCCCACTAACTTCTGTCTCCTAATCCTCACCTGTAAAGCCTTTGATTCTGACATCGCGCAACTTATTTGAACACATATTTTTGAATACCGGTCTTTTAGAGGAGAACAAGCTGTCCAAGGTGTGGGTTAGAGATATGAAAAACACAGTCAGTGTGTTCAGGCTCAGTTCCATACTAACAGCACCTATTTCCTATGACTTTGCAGAGGAATTCTGGTTAGGCCTGAACAAGACCTATTCCATTACCAAACAAGGAGACTACATGTTGCGGATCGAGCTGCAGGACTGGAAAGATAATAAACGTCACATCCAGTACGCGTTCAGCATGGGAGGCCCTGAAACCGACTACGCTCTCCAGCTTTCGCGGATCTCTGGGAGCATCCCCAACGCCCTGCCAGAGCAGACAGAACTGCGCTTCTCAACCGCCGACCACGACGTCAACACAATAAATTACTTCAACTGTCCAGAAAACTACCTAGGTATGCTGGGTATAGTAACATGGGAGTTTCTTTTTTACACGAAGGATGGTAGCATGCTTTTTGGGTAGTTAGTAATAGAAGGCTGGCTTCAGAAAAGAGAGGGTAGTAGCATCTTTCCTCCTTCAGGAAAGGGCGGGAGATGTTTTTCATTGGCAGGTAGCAGGGTCCTACAACAAGGCATGGCAGGTAAAACTAAAGCATAGTGAGGCTGTGCAAACGACCAGCGTCAGAAACAGAGCTAGCAGCACAGGTTGAAATAAAACCCCAGGATGAGATTCTGAGCTACGAAGTAAAGGGCAGTTATTCCTCCCATGCCTGGTCTGCGGTGGCAGTCCTAGGTGAGACTGTTTAACCCCTCCTTGCAAATAAACAGAAGACAAATGGACTCTTAACTCCGCTTTGACTACAAATCCCAAGTGAAGACTGCTGGTGAGTTTGCATTCAAAGGGAGATTTTACCTGCTTGTCAAGCAGATATGCTACAGTCGCTCTCAGAAGAGCATGAGAGACGCAAGGCTGAAGATGTTTCTCGTTAATTCAGCTAAAGGATTCCTAATTCTTTGATTTCACGAAGCTTTTATGTTTTGCCACTTTATAGCAAAAAGCCAACCACTGGAAAAGCAATTAATGATTAAACCACAGGATACAGAATTGCCCTCCAGACAACTATTTCATGCAACAAATGTTTTGTACGGCATTCTAGGCTTGAAAATTGTTAATGTCTGAAAACGCTGAGAGCGTTACTCAGCACTGGTGACCGTAAAGCAGAGAGCCACTGACTTCCAAGTAGCTAAACTTTCATTTTTAGTACAGGGTCACTGCCCATCTCTTGCAAGCAGAACTAGGCTTATAATTCAAGCTCGTGGTTAAGGACACCAGCCAAAGAAAAACAGGATTTGTTTACTAAAGGCTCCTCAGTCTTCTGTAGATCCAGAGGTTTAATTATTTGTACCCAAGAAATACATCAGCAAATCAAAGTGTCAGTTGTAGAGGGTCACGGGAAACATTAGAGTGTGGAGCTAACATCCTAAGTGTCCCAATTCAGTGCCAGCATTTCTGTGACCAGTTTTCTACGCACCACTGCTTTTATGGGAAGCAGACAACAGGGAGCACATCTCTGTACCAGCTTCCAACGTGTAAGTGCAAGTGTACAAGCACCACTTCATTTCGGTATACTGGGAAACTGCCCCTTTTGCTGGAACTGGTCCAGAGATTTATGTTGTAAATGGAAGCTGTCTACTCCTGAAACTGAACACCGTATGTTAGGGTACAACTGGCAGTAACTGACGTTGTAATATTTTCCCTCAGGAGGCTGGTGGCACAGTGAATGCGAGGAAACCAACCTTAACGGAAAATACGTTGCACCAAGGTCAAGAGGAAGGCTAGACAGGACAAAAGGCTTATACTGGAAGCCTAAGAGAGGAAGATACTACTTGCTCAAGTCAACCAAAATAATGATACACCCAACAGACTTAAAAAGCTTTGACTGAACACTCAACCGGACGCATTTTAACTGAGGCCACATACATGTAATATTTAATAACAGATGCACATCTAAATCCATACACAGTATGGTCTGTCTTCCAATACATAAACCTGGGGCATCTGCGATGGCCTTACAGCATGTTTGGTGAGCAGTTGCATTCCCTCTAGCCTCACTGCCAGCGTGCTCTAACCTTCACAGAGCTTTTGTCTCCCCAGGATGGAACTGTGATACCTAGGAATCAACTGCCTATCCACGTGTTAGGTAACAGTGCCTGGGGAAATGGGTTTTCAGCCCGTTGCATTCATTTCTGGGTTGCACAGTAGGGAACGCAAAAAGCATTTCAGTAAACAGAGGGCTGCCAAAATGCTACGGAAGACATCTGGCATTAATGTATACGGAAAAAAACCGAATTTTGTTTTGTAAAGTCACTGATTTGGTTCATGTTATTGTTGCGGAATGTCTTTATGAGTGAATGAAAGATGGGCAAGTCCCTATTTTAGAGTTCTGTGTGCTTCCAGCCTGTAGCTCAGGCCAAACTTTGCTGGAGCGCCGTACTCACGCAGCTATACCTGTGTACACACACACCAAGAAATCCAGACCACTGGCTCAATCTTTTAGATACCACACTTTGTAGAATAGCTTAGCAACGCTTCCTTACTGAAAGTTAAGAGCCAAACTTCCAAGCTTACTGAAATGAATGAGATTTCTTCTCATTTGAAATGGAATCAGAGCCATCCCTTTGCGACTTTTCAGTGCACCTACCTAAGGAACCAAACGGAAGACCAAGGGAGCACCCAATGAAATCACTTTCAAGTAGGGAACAGCTGCCTGTGGGGCGACTCCAGTGGAATCAGTGGAATGAAACTAACAAACCCCGCAGGCATGACCTGCGCGACTGTGTCACTTCTGCTCCTGAGAACACATTCACCTCTGTTTAACTTCAGCTGCAGAACCATTAAGGCAGAAGGACTATGGACATGCTTGTGGCTGGCCAGCCATGGAAGCACTGACTGACAAAACCCCCAGTTCTGCAGTTTTATTGAGTCATATTGACTTGTGTATGTTACCTAACCCTTGTACAGTACAGGGGTTTTTTTATCTCAACATCTGCATCTATGCCGAAGATGGTTTTAAAGTGTAATTTATCAGAGTGAAACAACTGTGAACAGAATGTGCTAATTACAGAAAAACTGCAAAAATACTTCTCCTGGCTTTATGACAAAGAGACCGCACAGTGCTGCTTATTTGTCCTGGTGTACCACAATGTTTAATTACCTGTTCAACCTATAAAAATAAATAAATAACCCCAAAATTTAATAATTAGATAAATAAAACTTTTGAAAAGACATGACACTGAACTTGACTAAACTCTTTATTGTAAGCTTTGGTTTCTAAAACCTTGGTTTGTATATATCTAACTTTCACAAGAAGTAATGGATTGAGTGAGTAAACTGGTGAAATTACACAGCTGAAGAACAGAATTTCACTCAGACCTGCAATGTCTTCAAAGATATTGTGAAAAGGCTTTAAGTGACTAGTGGTACATAATAAAAAGAAATTTGTTGCCTGCCTAGGCTTAGTTATAGAAAGGTTATTGTTTTCCAAGATACTTTCAGAAAAATTTCTTATCTTCCACAGCTTCAAAAGACTTTTTCCAAGCATTGTAAACAAAGAAATTGCTTTTAAATCAAAATGGAAATAGGAACAAAGGGCTTACACATTTTCTTCATTTTTATCTGTCCCTTTAAAGAAAAAAAGTAAGTCACTGAAAGTGTCACAAAGTAATAAAACAGTAAGAGAATGATGACTTTAGCAGACAGACAAACAACAAAAACTACATAAAATTGAAAAGAATTCAACTAAATTTCACTGAGAATTTTGGGAAATGGAGAAACCTCTCATGTTCTTGTTCACAGCCAAGTTTCATGCAAATATGTTCGTCCCTTCACAACCATGTATTTTCTGCTGTGTCAGCCTGGACCCTTGTTGTGCCTCTGGCACAGCACATCTATCGCTGCAGCAAGTTTTGCAACAAACCAGGTGATAAGGTAGGAATTTCTAGACTTGTGAGTTCAGGCCCTGAAATGTGAAACGCGTTTCAAAGCTCTAACCTGTATGTGGTATTCGGGACGTAGACATCCCTGGCAGGAAACTCCAGGATTTCTCTTGTAGGTCTAACTCTGCTGTCTGGGTAAAGTTTGACTTGCAGCAACTCCGGAGTTAGACAGTAATGGGGATTCTCTGGAGCCGGAGAAATGTCTATCTTCAACTGGGCTGTAAGAAGCAAATTATTTTATTACAATAAATATAAGTTAATTTAAATCAAAAAGCATATTCATGCTTTGTTCCTTCAGGACAATATCCTATATACTAATTTCACAAATAAACAAATGACAAATTGCAGCCAATGTGGATTTGTTAAAAACAAATAACAATGAATCAAACCAGTATCCAGCGCAATTGAGGTACCAGATGATATGAGCCAACTGAAAAGATGTATCTTAACAAGTCCCAAATGCTGTTCTCGCAGGCAAGTTGGTGAAATACAGTCTAGAAAACGCTACTGCAAGGCCCAACTGTTGTTAAAAACACTAGTCGAAGTCTCATGAAGAATCTTGCCTATCAAACTGGAAGGATACATCAGAAATTGCCGAGAGCTAATCTGCACCAAGATTATTGAATATTTTCCTTAGCAAGTCAGCTGACAGTACTGACAGTACACCTGATGTTGGAGGGCACTGAGGCTGGAATGATGGGAAATATTTGGAAAGCAGGAGAGTTGGAAGAACGGCATCAAACGACTGAGGTGAAACATAAGAAAGAGCAAAGGACTTGCATTAAGAAGGAGAAGCCAAACATATCAACATTAAAAAAAAAATAATTGTCATGGATCACCGCTGTAGAAAAGTGACAGCAGTGACAATAAGCCAATGGCCACAAGAAATCTACAACTATTCTAAGATATGTTAGTGCAATGTCATATGTGAGCCACCGGAGACAAATCCATCTCCTTTTCTCGGTGTGATGAGGAAGAGCAGCAGCGTGGCCAGTTTAGAGCACCGTGCTTGAAGAAAAGCCTGGACAGATTAATGAAGCTCCAGCAGAGTAACAGCCAATTTTCAAATCACAACCTTCGAGGTAGGGTTGAAAAAAACCTGAGATTGGTTGGGCTACAACACAGAGGTGAATAAGAGTGAACTAATAACAGAATTCAAGTACTTGAAAGGCTGTGATAACCGCCCTGAGGGCAGGACAGACCATAATCAGATTAATTTGCAGGAAGGCAATTTTGCAAAGTTTTCTTAATACCTAACCTCACTACAAGGACAGCTGAGTGCTGGCAAAGATGATCTAAGGAAGCAGAAGGATTGCTGTCACTGGAGAATTTTAAGAACAGGTTAAGTAAATATTGGCCGGCATAGCACAGGTCAGGGACTACTGATGTTTCACTGCAGGTGTGCCAGCCTTTTTATTTCCCTTTCTCAAACAGAGGTGGAGTTTGTCTCTATTAACCAAGTGGGAGCCAGGAGAAAGATCTCCTCTCAGTGAGAGAGTGGCATTCTCAGCCCCTCCTGGGTTTAAAGCTCTGGGGTTTACATCCTCTGCTCACAGATACTACTCCCAGCATGACAGGAGCTGTGTGTGCACATATTACCAATGAAAAATCTGCCAAAACGCCATCTTTAGTGCTCCTGGTTTACCAGGGATTGCTGTTGATGACTTCTTGGGGTTTTTTTCATCTGCTCACTTAGAACTGGGTGGCAACTGGGAAGGACTAGTCAAATATCTTAACACACGTGAGCCAAAAAGATCTCGTTCGATACCTGTGATAGGTCTCAATCTCCGTAACACTGACGACGGCCGTCTCATATCAGCAAGGAACTTGTACAAATCTTCATCACTCAGGCGATCGCCCTCCTGTTGGATGTTGGGAAGAAAATGGTTATCTACACAACCCTTCAGGATCACAAGAGAAGGAACAAACCCCCTAACATGACAGTTTCTTTCTTCTGATATCCAAATGTACCTTCCCAGGCCAAAGTGTTAACATTAACGTGCTAAATTACAGTTCATTTCTCCATCCTTTCCCTTCCTTTCCCCCTTATTAATCATCATGACGGCTGCAGGAACTCCTCATTGAAAACCTTTTCTCTCTTCATCAATATTATCTTTTTCAAAACTGAAAATGTCTGTTAAAAGGTTTCCCCAAAACACCCAATTTTTTAGCAAGTATAATAGTTAGAAAAAGTATCCGTCTTCCAGGTGGTGATCCTCATTCCTTCTCCTCTGCCTTTTCTCTGGTATGAATCCAGAAGAGCCGCACTTTTCAGGAGAAGTGTTAAGAAACAGTGGGAAGTGGAAGGAGTCTGTTATCAGTTTTCCTTTTGCCACACTCTAGTAGCTCATAATTTTGTTAATTTTGGAAACTTCACAGAAAATGTCACTCTGCCACCCTCTAACTATCCAAAAGCAGAAGGTACCTGATAATAAAGGCAATAAATCACAATACGAAAAAAGAAACAAATGGAAGGAGGAAAAATGCCGGGTAGTATTCAATTAATTGCAGTCAACAGGAGAAAAGGAAGGGAAGACAAAAAATAAAAGACACAGAAGAATCAGAAATCTTAAATCAACTGTAGCCAATTTTTAAAGGAGAAATTAATAAAACAAGCAGTTTCAAAGCTGTCAGGTGAAAACAACCCAGACAAAGTAAATAAATGCATGCTTTTGTAAATCACAACTAACTTAGAGACGAGGTTTGAACTGGTGTATATGACTAAGAGAGCTGTATGGCTGCATGAGCAACGCTGCAACGCTTTTTTTTTTTTCTTACTTTCCACATTTTGGGGTGAATATGTTACACATTGGATTTTATTAACTCCTCGTGCAAAAGGAATTTCCCATGCTGCTCTGTGTCACCGAGATCCCAGAGATCCCACTCACCAAGCCCAGTTTTGGCCATACTGAGTTTCATAAAAGCACAAAGCACCAGAGACAGGAGTCACCCTCCACTATATGGTCTGTACCAGTATAACTTGATGTCCTTGATGACTTTTCTCCTTATTTACATTACTATATTTAAAAGTAGACTTTGGATGGCTACCTACAGTGAGAATGGCATGTAACGAAAATAGTCAGAGCTTAAACACCTTTTAATATATAGAATCTTAACCTCTGTATTCCCACTGATCGAGAAATCAGCCCACAACTTATCGAGTTGTACACTATTAACTCTCTTTTCATACACAAAGGTGACATTGAAATAATTTTCCTCAGTCAGACGTGGCATTAAGCAAATCTCGGCAAAAATTAATGAATTGAAACCATCTTCTAAGCTTAAGTAAAAATTTTTATTCTATTTGATCATGCTCTTCTCAGGGAAATCCCAAGGTCTGGCTAAGAAAAGCTGCCACTCAGCAAAGCAGGATCAAAAGGGAAATGCTTTGTCTTCTCAGGCAGCCCTGGATGTGTCCAGGGAACTGGTGCCGATCTCAAATCCCATCTCTGTTCCGAGATTGTCTATCATCCAGTGAAACCAAAGGAGTCAACTGGCCATCACATAAAGGCTTTGCAACTCCTAGACTAGGAGGAATACCATAGCACATACAAAACCAAATAAGTTATCCTTGGGTTTTGTGAATCTGCTTCTCTGAGTAATTTTCCATGTATGTCTACCAAAAGGCCAGGATTTTTCCAGTGAATAGTAGAAAAAACCAAACTGGTGTTCTTCTGGGGAGACCCAGCTCTATTAGCTGGAACGGTTAGGTGACTATGCCATAATGATGCTTTATCACTCAAGTCAAAACTAGCTAATGATTTCAAATTCCATCATTCCATCCGTTATTCACAGTTAACTTTTTGAAAGAATTCACCACTGGCTGCAGACCTACTGCGGGCAGAATTAAGCACATGATGTAATTAAACCACTGCATGCTCTTCAAAGACATCCTGTGATGGGGGAGCAGATGTTACATGCATTGAAAGCATTGCAAATTAATCATTCAGGTCTAAACTGCCTTCACATGATCAAATCACTCTGTCCAAGGAGCAAATCCTTAACCAGACAGCTTCACGCAGTACCTGTTTAAAGAAGTTTGTCACTGTCAGAGTAGCTGGTCTAAAGCTGGTCAAATTGCAAGCCTCATCCCCGCTTGTGGTTCTCTCTAACGAACGCCTCCCGACGATACTGGAATTCCGTCTCTCCGACCACGACCCTTTACGTTCTTCAAAAAAAAAAAAAAAAAAAAGGGGGGGGGGGTGGGGAGAAATTAAAAAAAAAAAGGAAAAAAAGAAAAGAAAAGAAGAAAAACAATAGTCCAAGAGTCTACTTCTGTTCCAACCAGGATTTTCTACACAGGCAGATAGGTGCTGCATTTGGAAATTGTGCAATAAGCGTGATAGAAGAGGTGGTTATGCTAAGACAATCACACTCCTGAGGCATCAGGAGGCTATGAAGCACAGCTGACTACTCCTGCTCCTCTCACAGCAACCTCACCCCAGTGCCTTACTGCTATTATAAAAGTCTTTATCGTGTGGAGATTTATGTATTCCTCTTGCTCTGAAAGATGATGAAGTTGGCAGTTTTGGGGATGCTGAAGAGCAGTTTCAGATGAGCTATGTGGTTCACAAAGATTAATCCACTCCTTTGGAAAATGTTCATCAGCCTGTAACGCACTCGCAGTCTTAGAAGTTTGGTTTTAAATAATATAACAGATGGTTTGCTTGTAAAATCCTTGAAAGATAAATCTATTTGTTATCATGGACTTTCCTGTTTTATTTCAACCATGACCCAAGACTATCAGAAGGCCTAGGGCAGGGGGAAGCAAGCGATAAAAGGAGCTATGGCAGCTACAGGGTATGAATCAAGATTTTGGGAAGCTTTAGGTTTGTCCACATTCCCCCACGCAGATGCCAGCTACTGTACCTCCTGTGCCAACTTCTACGTCTGTGGAATCTCTTTCCAAACTTCCAGCGCTGCTCACAATGTTCATTAAATGAATGGCTGTCCAGGCAAAAGGCATTCGATACTTGCCCAGCCTTTGGCAAAACTGTTCTGCCTGGCATTTCAGTTTTTCCAGCTTTTCCTTATTCTGCAAAGAAAACGTTCAACCCAAGAGGTTAAAAGGAGAGGAACAGGGACAACGGTTCAGTTATCAAAATCAGGAACAAAGGTGTCTTTTCTCATTTGCAGTGATTTTGTGCTTCAATAGCACCTTCTAGAGGAGGATCACCACATGCTATACGAACAGACTTCTGCTTCACAAACTACCATGGGGCCAGCAGTAGCAGACATGGGACAGCCTGGTAGAGCAGCTGGCCTCATGCTTCTGCACCTCCTGAAGAGCTCATGAAATCTCAGTGAGCTCCTCTGCCTGCTGCCCTTTCAAGAAAAGCTGAATTTTACTCTATGCAGTCTGAAATGGCCTTTCGTAACGTGACTTTACGCAGCAGGTGCACCACAACATCTGGAGCTGCACGGGAAATGGAAAACATTCCTCAAATCAGCAGCATCATACTCATTTTGTTGAGGGGAAAAAAAGGAATAAGAGGGGACTTTTCCATAATTCTGTATGTTAATGAACGGGATTTTTGCTTCTGAAATGTTGATACCTACAAGCTTTTAAGAAGTCCCCAGACAGGGGACTCTCAACAGAGAGAGCTTTGTTGCTCACATTCTTCTAATTCAAGACATGATTATGCACCTTGCTAGGAAGGAGGTCTCCAGAAATCACCTTTTCACCTCCATTCCCAAGCATCCTGCAAATGCAATTCCACAATTTCACTTAGGCACAGATCAACTTATCGATCGCTGGAAGCACAGCTTTTCACTTCCGTTAGCTACATACCCAAAGTGAAAAATATCCACTTCTCATATTGTGGCGCTGTTGGTATAAAATCAGAGCTAGACAAAAAAAAACACTCAAAAAACTTCTCCAGCTAAAAATATATTAGAACTTTAGGAAGGCAAAACTTTCTCAGAGTTTTTGATCAAAACTAACACTGAATTCTGCAGGTGTTACCAGCTCCTGGACCTACCAAACCTGCAATTCCCACCCAGACTCCATTACACTACAGCTGCCAACTGCAGGGAGTGAGGTTCTTGCCTGTGGGGAAACCTCTGCTTTTAGTCCTGCAAGGCGACAGGCTGCATTTAAACATGAAAATACAAAGAATCAGTCAAATTGGAGCAGGTCTGTGCCATCAACTGCACTTGTAAAATGCCCAGGACTTCACCTCACAGGACAACGCTCAAACTCTTGAAGGCAGGAATTTAAGAAATGCTGTTAAGAAAAAAAATCCAAACACTAAAGTATAAAAATTTACAGCTTCATCCTGCTGCTGAGTGTGGCCGTTCTTTACAATATTAGGAAAAAGAAAAATCAGCAGAAAGTAGTGGGAGAGAAGAACGAGAATTGCACTGCAATTCAAAGTCATGCTTGATGGAAAATCTCCTCTTAACATACTCTACCCACTTTCTAACCCTTCCCGAGGAAGGCAGGGGCACTGTGATGGGGTTAAGCTGCAGAAGTAATGGAAAAGTTGAAATTTTACTGCAAATTCACATCAGAGGCTGCCTTTGCTTGCCCCAGCTACAAGCACACAGCTGATCCTTTGGGACAGGCAATCACAGATGACTGAGGTTGATGGTAACCACACATCTCCCCGACAGCAACAAAAACTGATGACCTTTAACTACCTCAATAAGGCATCAGGATTCGAGGGTCTTTGACTCTTTTTTAGCCTTTAGAATTTAGCTAGATTCTTAATTAAAAAAAAAAAATTAATGATAGGAACAGTATCAACGGCTGTTAAGTCCAAGATAAATGAAAACAATGTATGTTTAAATTGTTAATAACAAAATGGCTTAAGGTGCCTACAGACAAATTTAATTAAAACATCTAAAAAAAGTAAAAATCTTACCTTTGCTGCATCAGATTCTTTAAAAATCATATAAGGCTCTGCACACTCTCCAATATCTCCCTGCTGTAATACTTTTTCCAGCTGAGAAGGGAAAATGAACCATTATAAGCACACGTATCCAGCAAGGATTGCTAAATTAAACAAACACTAGGAAGCAAAAACAGTCTTTCCAAAGAGTTAAAGCTTGATTTCCCTTTGTGAGTGAGGAAACAAGCACTGCGCTGAAGTTGTTAGAACCATTAAGTTCCCAGACCTCCAGCTATAACTGAATCACGAGTGTAAAATATAGGTTCAGAGGGAACATATGCCACTTCATTTCAGTTTGAACTGTTCTGGAGACACTTCCGGCTCATTTTTAAGGTCTCAAAGACAGCCTTCAGTGTCTTTGGCATCATCATTTTCAGTTCCCACTTCTGTTCTCCGTATTAGAGACCTATCGCAGAAGCACAAAAAGGTGACTCGGTCATGCTCAGCTAAAACGCACTATTTTGAAGCAGCGTGTCTTCTAACCCAATAAGGAAATAAATAATTAAAGTTGGCCTAAGAGTAGACGCTCGTTTCTGAAGTCTCGGAATTGGTCTCTGACAGAAATCTTTCCCCTATCACATGCATGAGGACTGTTTCTTTCAGAGACAGCCGTGCCCTCGCTCCCACGCCTGCTACTGCGCACATGCTGTTATTAGAATATCACTGAACTTCCCTCATGTTTACAAAGTACCATTCATATTTGTCTACTAGTAGAACTCCACGAGGCTACCACAATGCAGAAAACAAAACTACTTTCCATCAAATCTTGCATTCCCTGGTGATGTTCTTTTTAGCAATACCAGCTGTCCATGGTTTCCCAGTGAATAAGACCCATGGGAAAATTCACGCGATGAGGCAGGCAATGCATCTGTCTTATTTATCCTGGACTATCCTTGTCACTATCAAATCAAAAAACCACCTAAGCCATCAGCTCCTCTTGAATCACGGATTTTACAAGCACTAACGTGCAGTCACGAGCTCTTTTGGACAGATCTCCATCTCATAACCATAGACTCATAGAATTGTCAGGGTTGGAAGGGACCTTAAAGATCATCTCTTTCCAACCCCCTGCCATGGGCAGGGACATCCCCCACTAGATCAGGCTGCCCAGAGCCCCATCCAGCCCGGCCTTAACAACTCCCAGGGATGGGGCTGCCACCCCCTCTCTGGGCAACCTGTGCCAGGGACTCACCACCCTCATGGGGAAGAACTTCTTCCTCACGTCCAACCTGAACCGACCCATCTCCAGCTTCAATCCATTCCCTCTAGTCCTGTCACTGCCCGACATCCTAACAAGCCCCTCCCCAGCTTTCCTGTAGCCCCTTGAGATCCTGGAAGCCACAATAAGGGTCTCCTCGGAGCCTTCTTTTTTCCAGACTGAACAATCCCAACTCTCTCAGTCCATCTTCAGAGGAAAGGTTCTCTTTTTTCTCCTGTCTTTTAAAAATCATCAGAGTGAATATGTGCGCGCAGGCAGAACATGATTTTTAGAAGGAATTCAGAGAATCACACCAAAAACTGGAGATCAGAATATGCCCCAACACTACTGAAAGCATTATTCTCAGCTGGGACTGTTTTGTCATGCCACAAAGCCTTAATTCATTCTCAAAAGTTTATTCCTCATCTAAGAACCAGCTGCTCAAAAACTCGCAAAAACCTCCATCAACAGGGTTCTCAAAGCACAGCACTTACCCAGCAGGCACCGACAGCCCTGCCTGTGAACTGAAGGCACGTATTCAACTCCTCTTTTTACAACAGGGTGATCTTTATGCAGAGACCAGCCAAAAAACCCGATTCAAATATCAATCTGAACTGGTAACGTTTGTGCGCTCATTGAATCAAATGAAAGAAGAGAAAATAACTTTTATCTTTGTATACTTTATTCCAGGAGTGACCAATGTCGCATTTTATTTCAGTTATGGATCTCGCTCCTAGCAATTTCAATCCTTCCAAGGCATTTGAAAATGTGGCTTAAGGGGATATAATATTTTTGAAATGAGATTCAGATCAATACATATTTTTTAATCGCTCACTTATCTATCATCTTAAGGAGTCAGCACATTGTTTCATACGAAAACCAAGGTCAAGCCCCAGAAAGCTGCTCTGTATCAAGCAAATCTTTGTGCTTTTTTCAGTTTTTCAGTAACACAGCACAGATCCCCACTGAACTGCTTCTGTTACAAAGGAACTGAACGTACCACCAAGAGAGAACAGCTCAAACAAAACAGAATTCTGTGCTGTCCCATCTTTACGGTTTTGACAACAGAATTCTGCTCTCCAAATAAGAAGTCAACAGTCGGCAAGACTTGTTTATACTTTATTTTATTTTAAACAGAAAATAAGAGACAATAATAATTTAAATTTCCCGGGCACATCTTACCTTTATCACCAGAAAGACATCTTGGGAGGGGTAAGTGATAGAAAAGATGGCAGATCTGGCTAGTGTGGATATAGCAGCAGGGGGGACATGTGGACGCAGCATTCCCTTCATTTGTTCCGAGTTTAAATCAAAGTAGAAATTTTCTGAAATCTAAGGAAGAAGTTGGGTAGCTTCAAGTGTTTAGTTACACTTTTTATTTTTGGTAAACTCTTCATAAATACAACAGACAATTTCAAAACCTAAGTTCAAAACTACCAAAGGTTCCTTTCAAGCTATGTCTAAAAAGAAAACAACAAAATAAAGGCCTTTTTGTTAAAAAATCAACACAGGACAGTAAGAAAAGAGAAATGAAATGGAGGAAACACAATAACTCTAAAATTTCCTCCAGCTCCTGTAAGGTATAGGTTCCATCACTGGACTAGGAATTGCAATTGCTATAAAATTACCAAAGTATCAAACCAGAAAATTATCTTTAAGATCATCCACAGGAAAACTAAAAACAGTATGTCTTGAAAGATGGGATATTGAGCTTTCTATGCTGAAACACCAAACCCTCGACTGTATCAAGGCTTCAAAGCCAAAATGAATGTGAGCGGGTTATCAACACCAGAGGTCACTAAAGAACTTACTACGTTAGAGGAAAAAAGACAAAAAGGGAGCAATGAGATGATAAAATTGCCTTATGAAATGTGATTTAAATATTAAACAAAGTTCACATAATATTCCACATACTCTCATCTACATAACTTAAAACTCAATGGATTAAATTCAAATCTTGGAGAGATAAATGTCAAAATGCATATTTTTAACATTCTTCTCTCTACTACTGCTAATATCTTGAATTAGAAAAACTATGAGACTCTTCGAATATTAAATACAAAGCATAAATAGGGGAATAAATGGATTTTGCATTTCTTGTAACTTAGATCTTGAAAAGACTCCTCAGTTTTGTTTTGGTTTTAGCAATTTCAGCATGTATGACTTCCTTGTGCATTATTAAAATGTTACTTGGACACATACCATGCTGAATCATGGAAAAGAGATTAAGAAAGTCATAAAAACTTAATCTAAATAAAAGGTTTCAGTTACTTAAGCTCTCTCTGGGGAAGAGACTTTTGAAAGCCAAGATTGGACAATATATATATGTTCTGATTTCAGGCACTCGCATATTAGATAATATTTTTAGAAAAGTGGTTATACTTCAACTGCTTTACTAAGTAGAAGAAGAACACAAGACTGTTCATGAAGTGCCTTCATCATTCTTCCAACCACTTGTATGTCACTGCCTTCATAAAAGTTTATTTCCAGAATTAATTCCTCCCTTTTTTTTTTTTAAATACAGGTTTGTAATGCTTCCGCGGACATATCATGGCTCAAGTAATTAAAAACCTACCTTTTTCTTCTCTTTAATATCGTACAAAGCCAAACTTGCAAAAATGGGCTCAATTTCTATTTCAAATCTTGAAAGAAAGAAATACACAAAGTCAGTTGACTTGCATTCTGTAAGGAAGAATAACCTGCCCTCTCCTCAAATCCTTCCTGGGCGATAGCTGGCCGCTGTCAAACCGAGATGTCAGCAACAGCTGGTCCAGCCTAAGGCTTGGCTCCAGCTGAAAAGGGATCTAGCATGCCAATTCTTCCTCTGCTCCTCTCCTGTCCTACTTCCTCTGCATCTCCTCTGCCCTCTTCCACCAGGACACGTACTGGTGATCCCCTGATCTTCCAAAAGCCATTTATACCCATCGACCAAAGGGAAAGGTTGGGATTAGGGTCACAGGACATCAAGAATACTCCCACAAATGCTTTTATCTTCTTCAAGTGTCATTTGAAAGCTAAGCAAAGCAACCTAATAGCTCCCTCAGAAGGAGAGAAATTATTAATTGGGATGGCTGGACCACTTAGCTCCTCTGATTACCTTGAGAAGCTGCCCTGTGTGCTCATTTACTACACTGACCTGTTGATACGGCTAAACGGCCAACCACTCCTCTCAGCATCACTGACTAGAAAGTTCCTTCCTCTGGAGAGTCAGAGGCAGCATTTTCAACATCTAGCTTTTGCCAGAAAACCCCAGTATCTCAAAAGGTATCAGTTTTTCAGAGTAACTGTTATCAAATACTTACACCGAAACGCTTCCAGCGAAAACAGTGACCCGCCAAACAGAGCTAAAGTTACTGTTAAATCACCTGGGAAATTAAAGGAATTCAAAAACATTCAAAACCTGTCCCTACACCAGAGTGAGCAGGGGCAGAAATGTCACTCTCCTGTCTGCACAGCCTCCCCACGAAATTCATGCCCAATCTGCAGTGGGACACCTCCGTGCACCCGGTCCTTGCACAGAGCTCTCAGCTTTTCAGCCTGGAACGATTCATGTCAACAGGGAGACCATCACACAGGACTGCATCATCAAACAGGTATTTTCTCTATTTTGCCAGTAAGGGTGAGATTAAACCCAAAAATGACCCTGCTTAGGTCATCCAGGGAAGAGACTACGTACTTCTTTTTGTGTCACCAGGACAGCATCATCCTGGATGCTTGCTGTCACAACTGTAAGGACAGTTGCAGAGGTGACTGTCCTACACAAACAAGACGGTACTTCGGCAAATTTGCTACAAATTTACAGTCAGCAAGAGACACTTAAAAAGCAGAAATCAGTAATTTCCAGCATCTAACTTATTTATGCTAAAGACACCAGCGTTTGGAGAGGAAGCTCCACTACTACTGCATATTATGTTGTTCCAGTTCATAAAAGGCTGCAAAATCAGTTCATCTCTATGGCTATATTAGGTCCTGGAGCACTCTACGAGCAGGAGATGTGTCCCACACATATATCTCAGTTATGAGCCGCAAGGCAGTCTAACTGGAGCTCTCTAATAAGAAGGGTTGACCTAACTGAGGACACAGAAGATGAATACAGCAGTGTGGAAAATCAGTTTTGTGCTTTATTTCTCCAAGGGAATAACAGTAAAATTTTACCTTGTGTTATTAGAGAAGAGTTATAGGCAATGAACCAGCTGCAGGTAACCCTATATTCAGGAGCTCCACTTCATTAAACTTGTTTAACAGGTTTCTATTCCCCCAGTTAATGCTTGCTAAGTATATAAAGTCTTCACTCTTAAAGGGACACAGTCAAGGTTGTTGAGTCTAAACTTCGGCAAATTTTTCATAGCCTTGTGTTCTAAGGTTTAAGCATTTTTAATCTTTTCTTTTTCTTCTTTTTTTTTTTTTTTTTTTACTTTTTCTCTTTTAAACTCATTACAGAGTGAACACCAACAACTGGCCAACTTGAGAGCCCTGAACAAGCGCAGCGAAGCGTGCGTGGAGTAACACCAAACAGGTATAGCTGCAAACTGGCTGAAAAGCCAAGGAAGGTCAGTACTTTCTGTGTCACCAATCTGAAGAAAATCCTGAAGATAAAACTGTCTGATGCATAGTCCTGTGTAACTTATCCTTCACAGAACTAACCTTTAAGCCTATGACCAAATCAAACAATGTTACATCCCTTCAAGGGTAATAAAGAAGGCAGCAGAGCTGTTCCAGATGCAGGCGGATACAATAGCAGATTTAAATTCTCAGTTTCCGTAATGCTGCTGTCTGTTGGAGTAATACTTACTTAAGGGACAAACACTTCACCAGGAGTCTTTGGCCAAAGTGTTCTTTGGGTACTTCAGGGACACTAAGTCGTTCTATAGGCTCCTCCTGAAATTAATGACACGACACTTGGACAAACCACTAATGGCATTACGAAGCAAACATATGTATCACTTTTCTCCTCTAAGACACCAGCACAAATTTAATCTGAGGTTTACCATCATGTTGCACACAGCAGCAGCTATAAATATGCTAAATTAAACCCCTTTAAGGTTTCTACATTATAGAGGATTGCATAACCAAAAAGGAAAACCAAACTTCAGAAAGTAATAGCTATGGCAAGACAATATGCTAAAAAACATGCAACCCACAAAACAGCTATGGTTCACATGGATTAAAACACGGGTAATCTTAATTCATTTAAATCCGTGGCAAACTGACAATTTTCACGTTCCCTACATGCTTCACTCTTTTACTCCTACCCACACGTCTATAAAAATACCTCATCTGGTGCTGGGTGTAGTGCAAAAAGCTCCTTATGCCGACTGGACTTCCTCTGATCTTCATTGTGGTGGTCAATCTCCTCATTCGGGGTTCGGTCCAGTAGGTTTGGGAGAAGGGCATCTGGAAGGGAGTTCTTCAGATCAAAAATGCTGCATGCCCAGCTGCCCCGGGGAGTATCATCAATCGACATTGAACGCCGCTTAAGGTCATCCTGAGATTCAACAAATTAAAAGCAACTTATAATGGGAAAGGCACTGTGCTTTTCAAATGCGACTATAAATTAGGCTTTATGTAGCAAGGTTTTAAAGGTACGTTACTTGTTCATCCTGGTAACTGTTGCCATCTGGAGCTTCGTCAGACTCAAAGATCTGTTTGGGGAGCCCCTTCTGCCTCTCCTTCTGCTTGTCTAAGGTGTTGGGATTAAATCCGGTTCCCATCTTGTGATACCTGAAAACAAAGTATTTCAAATGCATTCTTAGCATCCTTTTTGACCCCAAACTCAGAAGCAGAATTACAGAACAAACCCCATATTATTATCAGTGTGGGTCATCTCAAAATGTAAGTTGCTCTCTGCAAACAGTGTTTCCAGTCACCCTCCACTGTAGCCGGGTAATAATCCAACAACCAGTACTCCAGTACTACAATGTGACTCTGTTCAACTACAAAGTGACCCCGGGTGACGTCAAAAGAAGTATTATCAATGGTCAATTAAGGTTATCAGAAAATGTGCAACTGTGATGCCAAGCTTAAAACAAGGCCAAGAAGACGAGGACTGAAAGCCAGTGGTTCTGATGGAGCAAGAACTGACTTGAAGGCAACGTTAGTAACTTGAACACCAAAACACCAACTTCAGGTTAGACTGTGTGAAGTGCAGAAGTCCTGAGCACCACTGGAAAATGACCTTCCAACCCTAACTAAAAAAAGCATCTTCCCGTAGCATCTTTACAAGCAGAATCAGGTCCTTCAGAGCTTGCCAGGGTGTAAGAGCGCTTGCTAGTAAACACTCTGCTTACTGTTGCTGACAAGATCAGATCACTTTGACTAACAAATTTTTTGATACCAAATGGCACTAGGTCTATACTTACACACACATATGGTCAGAGCCACAGTCTCCTTACAATATGCACTCCGAGTCAGTTCTCGAAGGAGTGTCAGGGTTGTGCCTAGAATTAATTGTTCTTATCCTGCCCTGTTACTGAAGTTACCACATACACATGCAACCCATGGACATGCTAGCAGTGGATACCAAAAGGGAGGAGAAAAAGGAGGAAAGCATTTTTCCTCACTAGGTTGTAATACCTCAGAGCTGAACAATACAATCTGTACAACCCTCACTTGGATGTCTGCATTTCAGTCACAGTCCCACTACCAAGTGTAAATTTGTTCTAAATCAGACCTGACTTCAGAGGTGCTTGTGGTCACTGCTGCCATCAGTCTAGCATAAAGAAATTACGCCATGAGGCTGAAATCAGAACATGCTATTGTTTGTTTCAGGCCAGTGAAGAAAACTTGCTTACTTTTTTTGATACCATTAAAGTAATCACTGAATGGATGGATTTGCCTGCCCCCAAAAACATTTTGGTTACGAAGAATTGTAGACAGAGACTGACATAAAGATTATTTCCCCTGGAGTGGAGGAGAGAGAAGGATGGCACATCACAAGTCATGTTCTTCTAAAGCTACAAGAGCTGGATTTTGTGCCACCAGAGCCAGCCAAAGCATTTGTAACCATTCAGCGGGATGGATTACGAGAAACCTGTTAGCACCCTTACTTGAAAAATAATTCAACCCTTCCCAGTCAGGCTTCCAGCTTCTTCCTCTGCTCCAGCAGCAACCTTTCTGTTTCTATTCAGTCCACTGCCATGATTTTATCCAAGGAAAAACTGGATATTTACAGAAGTGCTCCTCTCAGAAGGGGCAAGCCAACCTTTGACTGTAGTTCAACAATCACTCCTCACACCTTCAACCCACTCAGGCAACTCTGATGCTTTCAGCGTTGTGTGTTTCCTCACACAGAACACAAGCCGCGGCCGATCCACACGGGACAGAAAGCTTCTGCTGACAACTAAACCTCCTCAGTGCAGGAGCCACAGGCAGCTGTGTCAGATACCTGTGAACATCACTGAGAAACCAAGAGGTGTGCTGGTTGGGTGGGTCACACCAAGTCTACACCAACAGCATTCTAGACTCTGCCCACAAAGGCTGGAAGTTAATAAAGCATCTCTCTCTCTCTCTCAGGTTTCTTTCTGAGTGGTTTGTTGTTGTTTTTTGGTATGAGATTACAAAACATATTTTTATTAGGTCATCTTAGCACCACAAAGCATAACTTCAGCATCCACTTATTCTCGGGACAACACTAAACCAGTGAATTGTAGCAACTGCCACAAGGGCAGAGCTGTAGCTGCAGTCAAGCCACTTGTAGGTGATGCACATCACACAGATCACTTGCTCCTTGACAGTAGCTCTTGAAGTCATCAGACTTTCAATCATCCGAGAGTGCATGTTCCACGTAAAGCTACTGAGAAACCTTCCTGCTCATTTGCATAAATTAATCAATGCATGCACACTCTCTAAACTGTTAACTCATTAGGTAGATGCTGCAATAGTTCAACTATTAAGTACTATTTGTTTAAATTACGCACCTTCTTGAAGTCTCTTCAGGACCAAATGCCTGCCGAGGGCACCTTATCTATTAGGTGGTTGTGACTGCACATAAATCTTACATTGTTCCAAAATTAATGCAACTTCTTGCTAAAGAGAGCTAAAACCATACGGAGCAAAGAAAGAAACAAATGCTGGAAGTAATTTTGCTTGTTCGTTTTCCCTAATTTCTCTACTATCCTAAAGGAGCAACTGTTGACTAAAATGGCCTAGATTTTCAAAAATGCCCCAGAGGGTTTTGACGTCTGAGATCTAATTTTCAAAACACAAAGCATCATTTCAGCTCAACACAAAGCATTGGTTCAGCTGAGCTGGGCAACTAAAAGCCAGGGCACATGGAATCAGTAGCCAGGAAAATAATTTTTGAGCCTCCTCATACCAGTTAGCCGTCCTGCTAAACATGAAATCAAGCTGACAAATACCACAGGGGAACTCACTTTCTGTTCACAATCGCCCAGTCTTCCGTGTAACTTCTTACACAGTCCCTCACGTGAGGGTCCATCTCGCTATTAAAAGAATAAAAACAAACACCTTCAAAATCACAGACATGATAATGGCTTCTTAAACATATGTACTTTCACGTGGGTTTGATTTTACTCTTCCAGGCATTTACAGCCAAAAATTCCAAGCTTCAGCCTTGCAGGTACTCAAATGCAGAACAATTAATCCCCTTGAGCGAGATGTCGCCTTGTCACCTCCTACCTCTCTTCGGGCACGGCCGACACAAGGGTTCGACATTCTCGGGGGGTGTAGACAACCTCGATGTCATCAGGAGGAAACTCGAGTAAGTCTCTCAGGGGTCCGGACTCCACCGCGATTGGGTGCGTAATAAGGTAATCCTCCAGCTCAACTGGGTCCACTGCTTCTGTAAGCGGCACCTGGGAAAAAACAAGCAATGGAAGGGTCTTAAAACAAGGTGAAAGAAGAAAGGTCACGTGCATGCATTCTGCTTCGGTTTTTAAACCGGCTCTTCTGCCTTGTTGAAGAAACTTGATCTAACAGCATACGATAATTAACCCTAGTGGTGTCAACCATAGCTAAAACACACCACAAAGCTACTTTTCATGTCTTCTATCTGGTATTTCTCTGGATATTTCTATGATGCCTATCATCATCATTTAAAACAAATACAAATTAAAAAAAAAAAGATTTTCATCTATTTTCAGAAAAATTAATCAGTTTGCACCAAAAGAAAATTTTGCACTTTTATTTTCCATGTGTATGACTTTGGATTTGTTTTTACCATGCTCTGATCACAAAGGGAACCTTCACCCTGATCCAAGATGCAAGAATCCTTTCACCCTTGGGCCCAGCCCTCAGAGAGGAATCCACAGCAGGAGTTGATTTACCAGGAACTCAGGAAGCCACGGAACTCTGAAGACTAACATTATTTTGAACTAAAACACTTCTCTGGAGAACACAAAACACAATTTACAAGTTCAACCACCTTTTCTCCCTGATATTATGACTTTTAGTGCCCCGACGACTCTGCCCACCCCAGGAAGGGACACTGCCCTAAATAAAATGGAGGCTTAAAAAGCACCTTTACTGGGCACAAAGCTTGCACCCGAAGCACAAGGGATGACTGAACACACACACGTGCAGGGAAACAGTGGATTTCACTGGCAGTACTGATCTCACCATACTGAAAAAAACCCAGCTTTTCTTAGATACATTAAAAAAAAAAATTGCGTAAACTGGAAGCATACTCACATTGCATAACCCTGTATTTTTGCATATGTATATTATATAAATACATATATATTCTGATAAGAGATCATTACGCTATGAGGCTGTACATAAACATAGTGTTTCATTTTCATAATGTCTAAAAACAAGTTTCGATGAATCTGTCTCTACAGCAACTGACAGATTTCCTAGAATTCCCTGGCACATCCCAGCGAAGCTGAGTGGTTTAATATATGTCACAAGCCCACATGAAAATTCAGCAATTTTTCTCTACTATTTCCTCTTTCCTGTGGCCCAGATGATTTCTGTGGGACAGGGAACTATCCTGTAGCTTGTGTCCTGTTGGAGATGGCTTTAAAAAGAACACTTAGTACTTAAGTTTTAAATGTACGTCTCAAAAAAAATTTGCTACACCAATCCCAAATTCCAGTTTTTCAACTTCTATTGCCAAAAAGTTCTGAAGTGAATCAACCTTTTATTCCAGGAAAAAGACTTGGCTAACACAGAGGGTATTGAAAGAATCTCTCCTACCACAGCCAACATCAATGAATAGTGAAATTTTCCTAAAATCCAGAAGGCAAACCCTTCAGCAGAAAAGTGGCGTGACTCCAGTAACATCAGGTGAGTCGGACCAGGCGACTTCATGCCAGGTAAGAATCTGGTCCACAAAATCAATATGATACCTAAAAACTCAATACTAAGTTCTGCAAGTTAAGTAAAAGACACAGATTACTTTCTGTGTGAAGACATGAACCATCATCATCATCTCTTTATCTCTGACCCCGTAACCTTTTTTCCCCTTCTACTCCTGAACTCGCAAAAATAAACTGTTTTCCTCGCTGCAAAACTCACAATGAGTAGAACTTGTCATCGCTTTCACCCACATTATGGTTAACACGTCATCACCTCACACTGTTTCTTACAGATAGACCGGCTCCATTTGGCACTAGCTAACTGACAAAACGTACAGCAGGGAAGCGTGACAGTTTAGTATTGAGGAATTGCTAAAAGCACATGGTTTTCCAGAACCTGAAATAATACTAGTGCTGCTTTACATGCATACAATCCTTTCCACTGATAGACCTTAAAACTAAAGATGAGTGAGAACCTAGAAATGGAGAATACCTTGCAAATGAAGATAAAAATAACAAAATCATGGGGCAAAACCCACAGAGGTACTGAGCAGTGAGACGTGCTGGGTAAAGGCCCTCCCTTGGGTCCTCTCATGGCCAGTCCTTGGGCACAGCAATGTAGCTCTGTCTTGGGCACTGAGAGCTCCCTCACTGGAAGAAGGTTAGAAGGTTAAGGTAGCCTCGGAGGGTGCCTTAAAGCTGCTTAACTGACCCTATTTTTAAGCCCTAGCATTTTTAGATTTACTTTTACTCCTCCTGCTGACCTCTCTTCCAGACTGGCAGCTCCAAAGCTGAGGCACCTTCCAGGGCATTTGCTCAGCAAAACCAAGGTGATCGTGCAAGTGTCGTGTTTCCATCTACATAAACTCATTTACCTGTGCATCTCCCCAGGCTAACAAAGAGGAACCTCTTCCTCATTCCTTCTGATCTTTCTAATCCATTTATCCTGCTAAACAGAAGAAAATTACAAGCAGACAAGGAAAAAACTCTGTATGAAGGCAGAGCTGAGGGGGACATGCAGGACTGAGCAGATAACTGACAACTGCCTCAAACTCATCGCGTTTCCCCATTCCTGGTGTTTCACATCTCAAACGTCACTTGTCCAACAAGAGCATTGTAATGTATTGGCCAAAAGGTGAATGATCTGGCTACACTAATTTAAAAAAAAAAAACAACACCTAATCTGGAAAAGCAGACAGTACTTCAGGAGCTACGTCTACACTCCGGGGGTTTCCAAGCCCTTCAACCATTTCAGGATTAGGCCAAAGGTTGCACTTGACAATTTTCCAGTTTGTCTCTTCAGGTAACTATTGTACCAGGAAGATGTAAACAAACATAAAAGTCAAGCCCAGAAGTCTGTATTAGACTCGCCATCTGTGCAGCCAGAAATACTGTCTAGCACCTGAGTAAACAGGCCAAACATAAATTCATGGTTATGAAGAGGAACTACCTCGTGTCAGACTATTGGCAGCTAAATGGCAAGCACATTATTTTAAGCTTTGGATATCTGTGGGGGAAGAAGTGATGAAAGAGGAGAAGGAAATAAGGATGAACAAAATGCACCACAAGGAAAATGAACCCAAATGGTGTCCCAGTGTCTGAACTGAGCCACTGCTCTCACTGCTGATGCCTTAAACTTTCTTCTGTCCTGCATCCCTCTGAAGTTGTGGATGAAAGCAAGACCAGTATGCAAGGGGCTGCTTCCATGTTACCTGCAACCTGGCCAAATTCACCCGAAATCATCTTATGAAGCCATAAGATCAAACGCACGAGCTGAAAGAGTTGGACACGTTCAAGTCAAGGTTATCCCACCTCATCACCCCAGCCTCACCGCTGGCTGAGGAGCAGAACCTGCTCTATCATCTCACCCTCGAGGAGCCTCCAAGCCCAGTTCACCTCCTCGTGGCATCACGAAAAATAACGAGCCACCCAACACTCGACTCCCACAGCCTATCAGAATTGTGACAGTTTATAGAAGTTTCGCAGCCCTTTCCCTTACACACCACTCTGAGGTGCGGCTGATCTCCAGGTTATCATGAGAATAGCAAGTCCCACTGCCATCGTCATCCCGCTCCCAGGAACGGCCTTTCTGATTCCCCTCACCAGCTCCAAAGCTGCAACAATAGGTGCTTCCTTCCACAAAATGCAGCTGATTTTTCTTTATCAGATTTCTGAAGGCACGGGGACAATCTCACATCAAGTATTTGCAAACGTGCTCTCCACCTACCAACCGGCTAATAAACCTAACAGAGGATGCTGTAAGGAATCGTTGAAGAGGTGTCTGTTTCTTCCAGTGAGAGTTTAAGGCCCTCTGGAAAGGAGCTTTGATCATTTTTTGGGATGATGGAATAGTCTAAATTAATAGCAAATACACACTAAAAATACTCAGTGGGAAAACCTACTCCCAGAACCACGATTACCACTGTTTTAAAACACACTCCTTGATTTTGTACAGCCTGTAATTACAGATCAAATTTCGGACAACCTCTCAGACAATTCCTTAACGAGGTTTTTTCACTTAGTCGCTATCCCGGGATCAGACATGGCCACCTCAGGGCAAGCGCCATCCTGGTGCCATTACAATGAACAGGACTACACATGGAGAAAGGGGCCACTGGGTATGGGTAAGGGGGACATTACCTGCTCCCTGCTGATGTAAGCACCGAATACAATGTACTGATAAACAGAAAGTACAGAAGAAATCAGATGGGACTGTCTCTTTTCCAGACGTACACAGCCCAATTATCCCGAATCAAACACATCGTTCGCAAACAACGATTCCGCGAATATCCTTAACTCGGCCATACACACACGCTCCGTCAGCTTCACTAAGACACCAGCCTGATGGACTTGGCTTACACAAACTATTTAACGGACTCATTCCATAAGTGCATCTGTGCTGTTGAAGTTATGTCTCTCAGAAGTTGCATTTCGAAGCCCTATTTCAAAGGTTTACAACTCTCCTGCAACAGGGCCAGTCAAGCTTTCTTCTTTAAGGCTGTGTTATTCTTCACTGTTATAACTCCTTAAAAGTCTGAAAATAAAATTCGTTTCCTATCGACTTTGTCCTTCTCTAGACAGCAAACATTGTATTTTTCTGTAGTTTAGTGCCACTAGCCCAGACGTGTCTCTCTCCTATTTATTTCCTTCTTTTGAGCACCTACCTGTATCATCATCATGCTACAAAAGAAGCATCTGCACAAATCTGGGGCAGGAGCCTCCGCTCGGGGATATGGGATAACTCCATGGAGGGTAACACAAACACCCATTTACTTTGGCCAAACATCTCATTTCAAGGACAGCAGGAGCAAAGGGCTAACACGGAGGGAAAGCTACAGCCAGCGACCGGGGGTTTGGTGTGTACAACCGACAGGGAAGGCAGCAGCTCGGAGGGAGCTCAGTGAGCAGAAGCCTGCAGGGCAAGGTGGTTCCAAAGGCAGCAGGGACATCCCACTGATGGAGGCAGCTCACCATAGATGCATTTTTCCATCATGCTCAAGAAATGACCAAAGGATAAGTGTTTTAGTAGCATGCCATTTAATTAATCATCATTACAGGCCATTGGCTGAATAGCCCTCCCCTCCAGTTTTCTGCTTTACTGAATCAGTTACACCTGCATCAGTACCTAAAGGTCTGCCCTCCTGGGTAATGTGCAGAAGCTCAGTAGGAGAACACTGCAGCAACTAGGGCAGAAAAAGGGTCATTATCTCCATCTCACAGATACTGAAGCACAGAATTAGTGTAGATCATCGCTTCATGCCCTGAGGTCCAGGGACATTCAGATTTTTGCCTGAAGGACTTTAACCTACCCTTTTCCTACACAATCAGCTGGGCAGAGGGGATATTTCTAGATCCTGTTTCAGAAGTTTGTTGCCTAACTCGTGCGTGCTGGACTGAGCATCACGAGTACTCCTGTGGGACTTGCTCTAAGCAATGCGCTCAGATCCCAGCTGTCATTCTGCAGGCTCTTCCAGCTCTTGTATGTGAGCACAGCCACTAAAACCACCGAGTCCCTCACATTTCCTTCTCCCTCCCTCACCTCTGCCCTCCCAAGACACTTATTCTCATGGGGAGCCACCACAGCATTTTAAATGGTTATGACGTGACAGCTTGGCATCACGCATCTGGCAGAACAAGGATTTGAACCCAAGTTGCTTGTGGCCCAATCCATGACCAATTTGCCTTTTATCTAAAACGAGATGTATGATTCCCAAGGGCTGAGACCCAGGCTCTGTGAGGACCACAGTACAATTTGGGGCCCTGTCAAAATGACAATGGCAAAGACTGGAAGGTTATACCTCCTGCCTTTCATGTGGGAGTAAAATTCCCTGCAAAGATATGATAAGGGACCTTGAAAAATTAATCTTGCAGAGCTCCTCATCACAGGTTGGATCCTGACGACTATTTTCACTTGGCAGCTAGGCACTTCTTCAAAACCAGGGTGATATTTCTTGCCAATTTTGAAAGTAGGACAAAGTTCCATCTTATTTTCAATACCTCCTTAAATATTAAACAATTTATAATGTGCTAAAACTGTAACAGATTGTGCCAAAGCTTCAAATTCTAAATTAATACTAACTTCCCACCCACTGCCTCCCTGGGCAAAATCTTAGAAGGACAGAAGCAGCAGATTAACATTTCAAAGCTGAGCCCCAGCCTTCTAGCTATCGCTAGGTCTCCAGGGCAAACAGTCACTTCCCTTGTTGAACATTCAGGAATGCAAATGGCCTGTTCTTGCCGTGGCAAAATCCAGTCAGCCTTAAAGGGTTACTGCTATCTCAGGGAACTGCAACAGGAGGCAAACCTGACCTGCCCTAGGAAGGACTCAGTACAAATGTGAGAACACAGGAAATGTAACAAAACAGAAAAAAAAAATTGCAGGCAAGTTAAAGAAGGCAACAGTTTAAAGAAATACATTTGCGTAACAGAGGCATCACATCTATTTTTAAGTGCGAGGTTTTGAAAACAGGAGCAGTGCAGTATTAACCACTGACAATGCTCAAGTGATTAAAAAAATATGTTTTACTTGCATCAATTATATTTTCTTTCACCTAAACGGTTACTCCAAAAATGGTCATCACTGGATTCAAATTCCAAGAACCACATATTCGCCTGCTGCCACTACTGCATTTCAGAAAACCCATACCCCTAATTTTATAAGCCTGATGACTGGTGAGCACAGAGAACTGCATTTAATTTTTTTTGGCTGCATTTATAATACATGGAAATATTCACATGAACCACAGAGATTCCTAGGCAATCTCTGCTTTTCATCAACCACAGACAGCGATCAAGCCTCAGCGAGGATGACACCTCCCTAGCCATAACGTGCAGTCATTATCTCCACGTACATGCGTACTGCCTCTGGAATGCAGTCCCCTGTCTCCTGCTTTGCTCTAGCTCTTATTACTTCCCTCACATGGTGTTTTGAAAGACGTAATTACTGCAGAGAATAGCTGATAAAAGCCCTTCATTTCAATTCGTAAACGTGCCTCCAAAACTTCTGCAGCATTCTCTGTAAAGGCAAAAATTGGTTTAGAAATAGTATGAAGCTTGCGTTTTTTTAGATCTGAGAATATTTAGTATTAGGTCCCGGATTCTTTTTACAGACAAGCCCAATGAACTACAATGTGTGTCAAATTCCCATACTATCACAATGCTTCCATTGGAAAAAGCCTCCAATGAAAGGAAATATTTGCAAATACCTAAAGAGGGATCCTACCTATAACTAACAACAGGCAGCCACAAAAACAGTGAGATGCTTTATGTACAAATATCGCTAGGTTATTTGCTGTTATAACTGGTTGCTAATCCAAGAAGCCATCTGGGTACAGAAATATTAATATTAATCACAGATTAATTAGTTATATGGGAATACTAAAGCAATTTCTTACCAAATCCAGAAGGGTACGAGTTATGCCTCCAAGGACAGATAAGAAGACAGTATCTTCTCTGATGAGTAAGAATCGTGTATTTTCATGAAAAGAATACTTCAAGAACACAAAGACTTTGACATAGAAATCGCAAGTGCCGAAACTGATCTGAAAGAGGTATCCTCTGACAAAACCAGACCGAGAGCGTGAAGACTGAGGCAGAGAAAACATCAAAGCTCCATTATTAAAGGAATGAAAAAGCCAAACAATTTGACCAGAGACTGCTGAAAAATCAGTGACTTTTCCACTTTTGGCAGAAACACTAGATCAGATCAGCAGAGACAGATCTCTCTGGATCTTAGCATTTGGCTGATACGGTTTAGGGGTGAACTTGTAGTGTAGGGTTAATGGTTGGACTCGATGATCCCAAGGGTATTTTCCAACCTGAATTGTTCTATGATTCTATGATTCACATAGACAAACCGTGGCAGCTCTGAACCGTGGTCACCACGAACATGCACGTCCTTCTGAGTGGAAAACACTTGGCACAGTCACATCTCAATTATCCATGGACAGTTTATCCAGGGTATGGATTAACCACCAGACACGAAGATGTCAGAGCCGGCATCGTGTGGAGCTGCCTATGCTATTACCTCAGGAGCAGCACTTCAGGACAGCTGAAGTGGTTTATGGGCATGCCCAGGTGAAGAAATTACCACGTCTGCCACACTGACAGGGAGTAAAGCTTCACCTAACAAACCATGCAAGTCCAAGCCTCCTTCAGGCAACAGGCAGTCCCAATGTCTCGGCTCTGGGTGCGTGACCTCCAGCACCGAGCTCACCCCTGCTGCACCACTGAGTAAGGCTCAGCCCGATGAGCAATGATCCAGGGACCACAGCGGACCTCCAACCTCGAGTCTCCTTGCCTGCTGTCCCCTGCAGAGCCACCCGAGTGCCCCAACACAGCAACAGCATCAGCCACCAGTGCGAAACCTGGGCATGTTGCTAGCCCAGATAACGGAGACGTGGCTCTCATTCAAATCAGCTTAGTGCTAAAAAGGCTAAGAACGCACTCAAGCTGCCTCATGACTGCAAAAGGCTGCACACAAAGGAGCTGTTGCAGCCGCATATCTCCACCTTAGATGCTCACGTGCCCTTTGACATGGGCTTACTCCTTCATGAGCCATCCTAGCCGGCACCAAAGCACACGCCTCCCGCTCTCCTGAACCTGCAGAGGCAAGCGGCAGCGAGACAAAATAGAAGGAGAAAGCAGCTCTAATTCAGCATTGTGAAGCAGAGGGCTTCCAACCCACCGCTGCTCTCTGGGACCATGGCAGCGTTAGCATGGAAGACTCTGCAAGCTGACTCCGGATTGAAATTTTTTGCATCGCAGTTTGAATCCAGTATTGAGAATTTTTTTGCAGTTTAGGGTATTACAGCATTTCCACTACACATCAGTTTGTTCCTACATTTTATTCCTGAAAAAGATGTGTCACAACTAACATTAATAAACAAAGAGTAGGATTTAATGGCATTTTCAGATTCTGAGTATTTATTAACAGGCTTGTCATGAATGCTTTTTTTAAGTAACTGCATTTACATGGTGAAATAACATTTAGTGAAGCTTAGTTATCTCTGCTGACATATAAACTGTTTAAGTTACTGCAGATAAACAAGATTCAGCAACCTTTCAATGGATACCACTCACCAACTTAACATGTAAAAGGCTCATGACCCCTGCGCCGGGACTCACTACTGATTTTAGAAATAGCACGCAGCAGGTTTAATTTACTAAAGAAAGTGCCCACTCCAGAGCAGAGTTAACTGTGAGCAATTCCTAATGGGAGGAGGCAGGGAAGAGGATGTGGACGCCTCTCCCATCCTCCCCTGTCTGATGAGGACAGACCACTCAGCCAGCCAGGGCAAAACCTCCAGGAAATACATATAATGGGAGTCACTATTAAGCCTTAATCAGCTTTGAGAGAGCATTAAGACTTGGCTCATTTTCCTTTTCATTTTAGTGATTTTAGTGATAAAATTACTTGGCTTTGAACGTTTCAAAATGCCCTTTTCTATGCCGCACAGGATCCTGTCATGCTTCCCTTGCTGTGTTTTCCATTCATTTGCACATATTATCTTTTCTTCTTCTTCTAAATGATGCTAAAATAAACAACGAAAATATACAAAGGAACCTATATTCTCTCATTGAATAATCAGACACCGTCTTTGAACACACAACCAAAGTCTGACATCCAATAAATCCAAGATAAAGCTTCAATTAGCCCAGATAATGCCCATAAACCCGGCAGTGCTTTACAAAGGTATGTAAATGTCAGCACCTTTATTTTACATGGAGAAAATGGAGCGCTGAGAGCGACATGGTCAGACCACATCATGTCCAAGAATCCAGACTCCTTTATTCCCAGACTAATTAGCATCTCTTGTAACAGTGTTCCTCCTCATACTAACATTCAACGATGTCCTAACATACACCAACAGACCGGAAATATTACCCCTAATCCCTGGGAAACAGCTGTCATTTTTCTGTAAAACAACTGAGTATACATTCATTCTGCTTATTTGCAGCTCTTTTAAGTAAAATATACCTATAACTCTAAAGGTTAAAAAAGGAAAAAAAGAAAAAATTAAGAATATTTTCTTTTCTCAGGAAAAAAAGCCCCACATTTCAACGACTATCTTTGGCCCTCAAAAGTGAAGCATTCAGAAATTCAGGATTTTGTAAGTGCTTATTTAATTTGAAAAATTAATTGCTGAATGTAGAACAAGACACAGTAACAGATGAACTGCAACTGAAGAGAGGTCCAGATACCTAGTAGTTATTTTCTGTGCTTTGGTAACATTATCTGCCCTAATAAAAGGACAGCACACACAGGGAAAAAAAAAAAGCTCTGCTCTTCCTACACCATTAAACAGCAAACCAAGGCACACACACCAAGCTTCAGGTTGCTTCAACAGTAATTTATGTTAATCTCCAACAATCCACAATCCAAGTTCATCTAGGTAAAACTACAGCAGAATCAAGGAGAGAGGAATCAGGCCCCTGCCACACTGCAGCAAGCAGCTGAAATGACTTGGGCATTACAGGGTGAGCAGAGTTGACAAGTATCACAGCACAAGGAGTTGCTCAGCAGAAAAATAAACTTGGAAAGAAAAGAAAGTGGTTAGTCACGAGGGATTATAATAGCCCATAGTAAACAGTTTGGTTCATCAAATAAACAAAGCAAATATCCCATCCTGCAAGATGCTGGGGAATTCTTTGAAAGGAAGTGCAAGCTCTCTGCTTCCAGTGCATTCCATTGGTGGGTTTTTTTGTGGTCAGAAGCTCTGGCTCCCACGAGGGTCTACGGAATCTCTCGATGCAACAGAGATGAGCACAGCACACCCAGAATACAAACAGCAAGGTGTGAACATACACTCGATTCACTCGTGGATTTAAAGAGACCTGCAAAAGTAACTTCAAAAAATAAAACCTCCTTCATCTGACTCTAAGACCCTATTGGCTCATTAAAAATTGTCAGTGCCTTCTGCTCAAGATTTCAAAAGTAAAAGCTCAGTGCTGCAAGGATTGCATCCTGCAAGAAGTCCCAATTCAGCACGTTAGGTTATACAGGAAAAACCTCTGAAGGCTTTGAACCTGCATCTGTGGTTTGAGGAATGCACAATTAAAATCAGCTGCTCCTAAAGTGGCAGAAGGGTGGAGGCTGACAATAATAAACTGCAGGCTCCTGTACAGTCATTTGAAAGTGGTGTCTTCTCCCCAGCTCTACCAGATACTAAATTAGCAACAGTTCTGGCAGCGTTTTGTCTGCTGCTCGTGAAGCAAAAGTGAAGACTCACTGAAATTCAGCTGACAGGTTTTTTGCACTTATCCCAAGTTCAACCGCATGCAAGGCTGCCGGATGTGAGAAGTCCCTGCACTGGCTTCAGTCAACACGAAACTAAGGGCCCAGGCAAGGACAGTTCTGAGGGCCCTTCAACCACAAAAGTGTCCATTTCTCCACAGAAACATCTCCATTGGACTGGTAAGACCCTCAGGAGAATTTCCAGCTACTGTTGGCAGCTGTCGAGAGAGAATCAGTGCTGACCTTATCTGGATCATAACTACAGAACTGCTCAACATGATCAGCAAGGTGCAACGGGTAGCAGATCACATCTGCACGGTTATTCGAAGTTGTCCAGTTCCGTGCCGCATGCTCAACAGTGCAGCTTGCTGCCATCGTGGAGACACTCCCATGAAACTCAATCACACGGCATTACTAAAATACCCACAAGATTTAGCAGAGGTTTCCTATTTAAACACATGCTGTGCACCCTACTCCAGGCTTTCAAACCAGTGTGGCTACACGAAACTGTCGTGCAGATGCAGCGTCTTCTATTTCTTTTCTGTAAAAGTGTAATGACACACAAACTTCTGAACTTTTCCAGAGCAAATAGCTATTTCAGCTTAACAGCAGTAATGCTTTCTCTCTGTATAATGTTTGTTATCAAACCAGGACAGGCAGGCACAGCAGACTCGAACAGACGCCTAAGGGAGAGAAATTAACCCAAAACTCAGTACAAGAGAACCTCTGTCACGTTACGTAGCCTCAGGATATAGACTCATGACTTAACTGAATATACTTTTCCTACAGATTATCTCCTACAAACTATCACTCCATGTTAATCATGATTCTGAAGAGCATCTCTGCTCAGAATTTAGTATGACAAACTGGGGGCTTATCACATCAACCATCATGCAACGGAATTTGATAGGAAAGGCTCAGAGCCTGTTTCCAGTTTGCATGACCTTTTCCAGGATTTTTATAGATCCTTGCATACATTTACTAGAAAACACAACAGCAACAGGATTAACAAGAGATACCAGAACTGAAGACAGGGCTGAAGACAGGTCATGGTATTCTGTGACCAACAAATCTATGCCTGCATTAAGAATTACATGTGAAGGACTGAAGCTTTGAGGATGCACACTTCAGTGATGGCAAAAATAGGAAGAAAAGGTGGAAGAGACAATTCAGAGTGAAAGGAGGTGACACAAGGAAAAACAGTTATCAAAAATACAGCTGGCTGAGGAACAGCTTGGAGAGGTGCGTAGAAGAGATCCTGCTTTAGGAAAGCAATGGGGAACAGAGAGGCAATTCAGCTGACTTGTTTCAAGATGAACCCACAAGCGAGACAAGTGAGGCACAGAAGCTTGTGGGCTGCACATCCAGCGGGTCCTTCAAGAGCAGGTGTCTGCTCCTCAGCTGCCAGGAAGTGGATTCAGTGACCCCGAGTGCTCCATCCAGTCTTACACCGCTAATAGCAGGGGTCCCTCCCTATTGCCTAATACCAGATTATGCAAAAGACCACACAGAACTGCCAAGTCAGGGCTTTGCATTATCATTCCACACCCCTACAGAGATTGCTGCGATAAAGCATTAGCCCTGGACACACCGCTCTCATTAACCCCTCCTCCTTCGTGCTCACTCACGATTAACGCTGGGCACACGGCTGACAAAGCCAGCCTTCTGCTCTCCTTGTACTCACACAGCTGATGCAGAGGGAAATGACAGGATTTTCAGCCCTCTTCAACCCCCAGTGACTAGTACAGCCAGATCTCCTTAAAGATGAACTTCCAGCCTGCAGCACAGTTATTCTTCTAAGCTAGGGGTCAACTCAGTCTTGGAGATCCCTTCTGAGATGATACTAGGTCCAAGAATGCATTTGTGCTCTGTATGAGGTAGCTTTAACACATTACGTCAGACACAGAGCGGTGCATGAACTGAGGAAAATCTACAGGACGCTACACCAAAATAAGAGAAGAACTCCTGTCAATTTGGAACATCTGTACAGACTATCAAATTCAGGGCATGTTTCCAATTCCGCCTGACCTAATCAACTGTCTTTGAAGAAAACAAGATGTCCAATATTTGATTTCTAAATTGACTGCTGCAAAAGAAACTGCTATGACCCAAAGCAACAACCTAAATCAAAAGAACACTTCCAAAAATACCAGTTCCAGCCTGAAAAAAGTCTGCTGAACTCTTGAACTTTTTTTAGCCTCAAACAAATTTTGAAAGTTATTGGTAAGCCATGTAAGAAAATCAGACTTCAGAAAGGGTGATTCTGACAACGTGGCCTTACATTTCAGCTGCTCTTGAAAGTGGACTGTAAACTTGTATGTAAATACATATTCCTGAGGAATAATCACATTCAACTTTCACAACAACATCTAAAATACCTCTGAAGAGTAGATGAGCCACTGTGGTTCCACTTTCAAGAGTGTCAAGAAACACAAACAATAGCTAGCTGAAGTGCATTGAGCTCTTCACACAGAGTACCACACACGCGCGTGGAATTTAACGCCCAGTCCAGGCTGTTCTGGGATAAAACAACTAACTGGTTAAGGAAGTCCCTTGTCCTACAAAAGTTCTGCAGAAACACAAACTCCCAGCCACACCAGCTGATTTGCAAAGTTTTTGCATGGAATTATTTTCCTTGGTGATATCAGGGTCACTTAGGTCAACAACCTGTCAGCACTGCGCTTTCTTTCCAAATGGCAATCAAAACAGCTACGCACATCTTCCTCCATCTTCCACGTTCCAAGTGTTACTTACAGTTGTATGATGAGAGACGCTGCCTCCAATATTGAGGTTTTTGAGAAGTTGAGGAGACCCTCCATACTGCCCGGAGATCTGCTTCCTGACCTCAGCTGCTACAGTTCTGAAACAAGACAGGAACAACATTATCTCTGTAGAAGAATTACAGTGAAGATGATGTATCAAACTCGCTTCATGCTGCTGATGAAATGAAACCAAATATTTAGTGTGCTGGCTGGAATAAAGAGTGTCACCAGGTGGTTAGAACAGACTTTATGTATTAAATGCCTGGAGAATCACAAAACTTTTACAAGGCTACACATACAAGTTCTTAACAGCAATTATTCTTTTTTTCTTTTTCCTTTCATGAACTGCTCTTTTGTGCACATCTGTGTCAATAAAATGCACGTGACACTGAGCACAAATAAACTTGTTCCCAGCAGGCTCTTCCTAGTTCCTACCAAGGAAAGTTCTCCTCCAGCACTCTCCGTGCCTCTCAGCAGTTCCAAGCCTCATCACACAGCTGCTCCTGTGCTCTGCTTTCTCATTTTCAACCTATTCTGGGGTTTTGCAGCCACAGAGATGAGCAGCCACTTTCCACCCAACACCCAACCCCTTCAACACCCAGTTCAGGGGCAGAGAAGCAGTTCCACATAGGGTGGGTTGAAAAGAGAATGACACATGGGGAAACACCGACCGGGTTAGAACAAAAAACTGTTTCCCCTTTTGCACAGGAAAGGTAGCAGTGGGAATATGGTGACTAGCAGAGGGGACACACAACACACCGGATAGCAGGGTACAATATCTCATGGTCTCCGCCAGAGACAAATCCCACCACTGGGCAACTTTTCTCACCAGGAACGAAAAACACAGATCAATCCCTCTGTGCCTGGAGGGTAAAATCCACACTGTGTCCCTCTGGGGCTTTCTGTTTTCCCTCGTTGTCACCAGTAACACAACAGTTAGGCAAACCCACCAAGGAAGCACTCAGCAAAGGAAGAGGGAAATGCCGACAGTCAAAGACCATCTTGACAAACAGCCGTGGGTGAAGCCCTAACACAACTCTCCCAGAGCTCTGTCTCAAAACCCGGCAGTGAGCTGCAGCTCATGCTGCCAGTAGAGCTGGAATAGCCAAGTTTTTGAGTATGGTGGAAACAGTATAGTTTCAAAATCCCAGATGTCTTTCCACAAAAAAAAGCTCTGCTGCAAAGCTGCCAACTATTCCTGTTCTACAGGACCTCACCAGCATGACAGTGCTCTTCTCCCAGACTCAATGATCAATTTATTATTGACAAACCTGCTCCTAACTGTCATTCACCACATCGCAGCACTGCAGTTCGTCCCAGAAAAAAAGTCATGACTCCAGAAAGACACCAACCAGCGCATAAGACAGACGAAGAGGCTGCAAGGACATGGGCGATTTTTTTTCTGCTGTATCAGCAATCTTTGTGGGAACAGCATCATGGCTAGGAGACTCGCTTCTGATCTCACTCAGGGGAGCATGCTATGGGTCAGCATGGTGCATGAGCGGCTCAAATCCTGTCAAGTAAAGATGATTAAACATCCCCCAGACAAAACTTTGACACCAGGTTGGGCTCGTAGCTTTGAGATGGCTGTAGCAATGAACACCAGTGGGCAGAAATGGGGGCAAGTGAAGGCAATTGAGGTCAATGGAAAAGAAAGGAACTCTAAAAGACAACTAATTGGGACAATCGAGCCTACCATGGAGAGCAGATGTTTCTTCATGCCAGAGGATGGGAGTAACATTAGCTAGAGGAAGCATTATTTTGTCTTTTTTAAAAAATAGTACTGCAGAAAGTGAAGGAAGAAAAAAAAAGGTTTTATGTATTCCGGCTGCAAGAAGTCATTTGCTTCATATTTGCTTTTATCCACGGGAGACTATGTTTTCACTTCTGGAGGGTGGCTTCTGAAAACAGACCAAACAGCTCCTGCTGGGCATGGACAACATTCAGGCTGCCTGACCGCCCTTAGAAAAACCCTCATCCCTGCTCCCACCATGCACACACATACACTCACAGACACACACACACACAAGAACAAGCCCGGCATGCTGCTAGCATTTATAGGGAAATTTGGAATGTATTAAAATGGCTTTTTGGCAGGGAAAACTACGCATCTGTGGCTGATGAGATTTAAAAGCTCACCCCCTGGGTTGCAGACAATCTCTGCTTTAAACCCAATCTCTTAGTCGGTGCATGTTTTGTCTAATACCAGATGATAGGCAGAAGAGAGCCCTTCCCCACATGGCTGTCAAGAAAAACCAGAACCCACATTTCTCCGTGCAGCACAACAAAGGACAAATGAAAAATCTTTCCTCCTTTTGAACAGACGTGCAGTTTCCAGATGGAAAGTACAGCCCAAAGGAAGAAACCTGTCCTCAGCTGTGAAACTGCAGCCAGTGCCTGGCCACATTACTCAGCGCTGCTCCTCGTGAACCCGAGACTTTGAGACAGACTCTAGATGGGTTCACAGTCCTTTCTTCTTCTGCTTGTTGGTCTCAGCTGGAGCTGGGCTGTATTTGGAGCACACCCTGAGCTCCAGCTACGACTGCACCTTACCCCAACATGAAGCCGAAGGAAGCTTGGCTGCAGTCGTAGTGTTGCTTAGGGGCACTGTGAGTTTGCACCGATGCTGTCAAGCTGCCTGACATCATCCCCACCGAAAAGATCATTTGATGCAACTGGGGAAGAAACGTGGTGACACAGAAGGGTGGCACTGACCAGCATGGCTTCTGACTGTGTGCTGTACATCAGTGGCTGCTCCATGTTGCTGCCTCATTAAAAACGTCACCAGATATAAAAAATTCCCCTTGAAGCATGACCTCAGAAAGTCAGAACTGAATAACCTCCAATCAGTTTGACCAAGGCACCAACATTACTTTCAAGTCTTAAATGGTCTTACCTCTCCAGCTTTCACAATTGCCAGCCAAATCTCTCCCTACATGAAGCAGCTGGCCACTGTCTAAACATCTAAATTCCTGAATGGAGTCTGCAGGACTTAGTGCTACCTACTCCAAGCCTGCAGACTAATCCACAGCTCCTGTTGGCTACCCTTCTCCATCACTGCATTCTTAAACATACTGAGCACCATTTCTCCTACTGGAAAGCATATGCTTCTGACATTTAGAAACGATCTTCTAATGTAATCTGATCACCAAGAGTATTTATGGGTAATCTATATCCATTTGGGTTTGTGCCAGCACCATCCAATAGGTTCAGTTGCCCTCCTCCCACCTCTTCCTAGTCACAAAGTCACAAAAATTAGTTGTACCCCTTTCCAGCCTGCCTTCTGCAAGGCTAAGTAAGGTCAGATGCTGCAACAGGCTTTCTGCTCCCTTGATCACTCCGATGGCTCTTCTTGGCATTTGTTCCAGTTGACAATCAGACCTTTTAACATGCTGTGTTTCATCCTCATTCCAGATAAGGCCTGTCCAGGGCTTTGTAGAACCAAATGAGTATTTTCCTACAGAGAAAACACCTCAGCTGACTACTTTTAGGACTGTTTCCCCACCACTTCATCATTGATGTTCACAGTTTCCCTGAAACTGATACTACACTTCCCTTTTCCTCCTCTATTTCCAAAAGCTGTTTGACAAATGACATCTATTCATGACTGCCAAGTAATTCCGAACACTATTTCCAACCAGAAGCTATGCTTCCTAAACCAACTTAGGTCAAAAAGTGTACTACACCAAACTCAACCAGCAAAGAGAAACAAATCTCAAAATAGTCTCAAAATGAAGAAAAAAGAAATCATTTGGTAAAACAGAAGAGCCATTAAAGCTCTTGATAATTAAAAAGATAAATAAAAATTTGCCTGTTTAATAGCTATCTTATATTCAACATGTAACCTGGGATCCTTTGACAAACATTCCAGTTAATTACAGCCCACAGTCTCATGAATGTCTATGTTTAAAGCACCTCTTCCCTACTCACTTCCTTTCTGACCTTCTTCGCTGGTTAATTATTGTGTGTGCATGTGGTTCACACAGGAAGAAGAAAAAAAAGACAAAGGAGGGGAAAAAAATCCCCTTGGAACTGGCTGCTAAAGCAAAACAAGACTGGTCATTCTCAAATTACTCCGAGCTGCAAATAACAAAATGAAACTATTTGTTTGCGCTTCCATGTTTCTTTACTACACACAAAAATCATTACTGTTTCTATGCAGCCTAACCGGTCAAAACCAAAAATTGTTCCTTTTTTTTTTTTTCCCTTAAGCTTAAGCAACATACCAGATTTATCAGTCCTTCCATTTTGCTCTCCCAATAAAAGGCTCGTCAGTTATGCCAAGCAAGGTTAAGAACTCTTCCCTTTCACAGAAAACGTGGGTCAGGATACAGTCATCTAGATCATCTGCTGCAGTGATTTGAGGAAGCCTCTGTTCTCCACAGCCCTCCCCATTTTGAAAGAGCAATGCAAATTGTTTTGTGTCTCCCCATCCTGCTAATTACAAAATTGTTACTCCTGCCTGCTGTGTCACGTGCAGTGACTCTACACTCAACGAGCCTTTGCCTCTCAAGAAAGACAGCCTGGTACAGTAAGGCATCTGCGCCAACCCAGAGCAAAGCTGCTTGTTCTCTCTCAGCGGCAGAGAAAACTGCATTTACGTAGTTCTCTTTTTAAAGTGAGAGCATTCCCCTTTGTTCAGCCAGCTCGCTTGCATACAACTCTGCACGTGGCTGGAGGCATCTATCCTGCTGTAGTGACTATGCTTGAGTCTGACCCCTGAAGCTGAACAGCACTGGCTGGTCACGTCCATCTCACTGCTGCTGTTGAGATGACCCATCCCTTTGTCCCGATGTGCTCCCCTGCCTGTGGCACTGCTCCGTCCAGGCTTGAACCACAGCTTGAGTCACCAGGTACACTTCGATGTAGATGAGAGAACCTGCTCTGGCCTTGAACAGCTGTGCCAGTTCAGCTGAGCCCTGGGCACAGACTTCCTCCTAAACCTGAGGTCTTGGTTCCTTCAGAGTGAACTCCTTCCCCTTTGAGTGAAATCGGTTTGATTTGCAACCCAAAGCTTAGGAAACACCCAGCCTGATCCTGACTGCTGCAGGGTAAGTATGGGTTCTTAAATTAACACAGAAGATGAGCAACAACGTGTTCCCTTTTTCCTTAGCATTGATTAAAACAGAAAACACCATACAATGCTGCCTGTGGTGCTCTTCTGATAATACTTGATTATTAAGGCTGAAAGTGTCACCCCTGGGCTGCAGCAAAGGGAATGAGCTCCCAAGACACCTTACTGTGAAAAACACCACAGGACTGGATTCTTCAGAAGAGATCAAAGTCCCACCTCACATTAAAAACATCCAGCCAAGCAAGGAAGCCTTGTACAAAAAAGCAGCTTTGTAGCAGAGCCCTGGAGATGAACTGCTCTCCCTGCCTTCTCACTTGCTTCAAGCTGCCAGATCCTCTCAGGCTCCCCAGCGCACTGCTGACTCCCACACGAGACAGCCACAACGGCTGAATGGGAGCAGAGAGCGTCACTGCCAGAGAACACGAAAAAGCTGCTCTGAAGTTTCTGTTAAAATCCCCTTCAATCACCCATGACGCTGTTTTCGACAACGCAAATGGCATCTGGATGGGGGAACAGAATAATCTGCGATGAACATCCCTTTGCGATCACTACGGTTCTGGCCTGATTTGGTGCCCAAGGAAGCCGGTGACAGCTTTGCTATCGGTTTCAGTGGGCGCAGGTTTCACACCATCCCTGTCTACCCTGAGGCAGGGCAAAGGCGGCTGTCAGTCTCCCTGACACATCGTTCAGGCAATGTAAAAGGGCACTAAATGAACACAAATGTAAATTTAGTCTTCCCAAGTCACCTTTTACACTACCCCATCAGTGTAAAGAGAGCTTCAGCAGAAATAAGATGCTAGCTCTGAATGTAGCAAACAGAAGTGTTTTCCCCTCAATTCAAAACCATAAAGACTGCAAGCTGTGATCACTCCAGAAATCTGTTCATGTATCACATAAGAGCCCTAGATGATGGGGAATTCCCAAATCACTGAATGTCTGAGAGCAGGGTAGGCCTCCTTCAGAGAGGGTTCTGCTGAAGACCCCCCCCAGCCCCAGACAGCAGGGCCTCACAGCACCATGATGCTCACATTCACATGGAAGTACCTCAGAAGGGACTGGACCCACGAGGGTGAAAAGAATTTTCTCCATTCACTCGAAAGCTGAGGACAGGAAAACCGAAAATTCTCAGCAAAAGAACAAAGGCCAGTGGCAAAAATCACACTCTGGGCTTTGTGTGAAGCTGAAACACATAGCAAAACAGAGCGTAAGACACGTTAGTCCAGATCAAAAGGATCCTCTTAAATTGTGGGAGCGCTAAAGGAAGAGCAAGACTCTCATCAAGGACAGACATTTTTGAAATGGTGATAGTCTGAAAAAAGCAGTTCCGGATTCCCTAGATAACCCAATCTCAGAACGGTCCAAGAGCAATGACAAGGGATTGAGACAGGGGCTCATGTGAAAGCCAGGGATAGCTTGGGTGCTTCCTCAAGAGTAACATATTGACTGTTTTAGTTTTTTATGGAGACACCTTATTAATGAATGAACTTTATCTCTGCCAGTGAGGATCTTGCCTTCTGCTAACTCTCTTCTAGTCTCTCAGCCACCACAGGAGTTAACAGGGGTACTAAATAGAAGTACATCTTGTTCATACTCTAAGATGGAAACAGCGCACATGCAGCTACAGAAGTATCATGGTGCTGCAGAAAGACACATTCCAATATAGTTTAATAAAAATTCTATTACTGACATATTTCCGATTAAAAATTAACAATTTCAGGCAAGATTTCAGGTATTCTTAACCCGCTACAGTAAGTTTAACTCAGGAGCTGCTTCTGATGGAGTCAAGAAGAATTAGCAAGTACATGTGACAGCCAAAGTTCAGGCTAAAAATCTGTTCTAGGTTAAAGCCTTCCAACAAAAATGTACCAGGACCTACTCACAGAGATACCTTGTAACTGACGGGCTTAAAAAGATATTTTGAAACTGCTGTAGCAGTCACTGACAGCTGCTCTCTCAAACATTTAAACATTCCAGGAATAATAAACAGATCCCCCATGGTACTGGAGTTCTGTATATACCCTTGAGGGGCACCACACTGGCTGAAGAAAGCCCAGGCAGTAAATCAAGGCAGTGAAGATCATGCTTGTCGTCTTTCTAAGACACAGAACAGCTGATCTCGCATTTCTTTTTCTGCCACCACTGTAGTAACCAGCTCAGACACTTGCACCTGTATGGTAGGTAGGTCTCAGAAGTAAATTACCTTCATGGATCTGAGTTACATCCCATTTGAATTACACTCTATCAGGCAAACCAAGAGCAGCAGGGCTACTTCCTGTGAATAAGACAAATGCTACGTCTGCCTCCGATGAGTAAGCCAAACCGGAGGGCAGAGTGTGAAAATGTGATGGATCTATTCTTCTTTAAACAATGGAACTGGGGAGGGCTTCCAGCAACCACCAACATAGCTCTTGGGACTTCCGTATGCTGCTTGCTTGAATCTCTCACCCTCTGAAATAGTAACATTCACAGCTGCATATTCTGGGTCAGCACAAGAAGGGCTACAGCTCAGTTGGTACCACCTCTGGGTACGGCACCTTGTCTGCTCACAAGTTTTTGCCTTCACATGCACTGCATGTGCAGCTCACGAACCAGGAACTTGAGATTTCTCAGAAGACAACACTACAGTATGGGAAATCCCAGAGAGAAATACAACAGTCTTACAAATAAGCATAAAAAAAAGCTGGAGATGCAACAGCTCTGCTCTGGGAGGAGCCGGCCTCACTGCAAACCACCTGGGTCCTTTGAGGGCATAGCTTGCACAAAAAGAAAACTCCACAAACCAATCTGACTTGTCAGAAAGACCACCTCTGCCCGCACACATGCACTGCTGCCATTGGGTTGGTTTGAAAACACGTCAGGGTACATGCAGGCGGCACATCTGTGCTACTGCCTGATGAACCTACGCCAGAGCCCGATGCTGGCAGAAACATCGTAAGTGCCCACAGTGGCCACCCGGGGCCATTTCACTGATCTTCCTGCTGGGGCTGTCGAACTCTTATGTTCTCACTTCTAGTACTTGTCTCTCATGTGACTATTTCTATGGCTACAGTCAAGAACCAGGAAAAAAGGGCTCCAACAAATCCTTCTCTCTCCATTCCTGAGACCTTGATCTGTCGCATTAACCCCCGGCTGGTGCATGTCAAAGCTGGCAGCGAACCATGAGAGGAGTGATGTTTTCACTCGTCTTCAGATCTTGAGTGGAGTGGGAATGATGCCACCCCTCTACTTCCTACCAAGCCTTTTCCTTTAACCTCTTTTTTCTTTATCCGTGACCTTTTTCCATTACAACTTCTGTAACTGCAACTACATGTACCTACAGTTTTCTCATTCAATGGCATTAAAATGATGCTCCCTTCACTACTGTCCACAGTCTCCTGAATAGCAGCAGCCAAACTCATAGCTCCTGCTCTCACTGCTGCCAGGTACAGCTAGGAGAGGTGCCACAGTCACCAAAGGCTATCTGGTCAGACCTGCAAACAGAAAAACCATGGTCCACACCTGGAACCACATGCCTAACTTGGAAGGTCTGTTTACAAGGGTGTGTAGCAACAGGACCAGAGGCAGTGGTTTTAAACTAGAGTAGGGTACATTTAGATGTTAGGAAGCTCTTTTCTGTGAGGGTGGTGAGAGCCTGGCATAGGTTGCCCAGAGAAACTGTGGATGTCCCCTCCCTGGCAGTGCCTGAGGCCAGGTTGGACGGGGCTTGGAGCAACCTGCTCTGGTGGGAGGGGTCCCTGCCCAGGGCAGGGGGTTGGAAGGAGATGGTCTTTGAGGTCCCTTCCAATCCAAACGATTCTATGACGAAGACAGACCTGCAGAAAAGTGATATTAGGCAGTAATTCCTTACAAATCTTCCTCTCTTAAAAATAAACAACTTCGGAAAATACAGGGACGTTTAACATCACAAACAGCTCTGCATGCCCAAGGAGCCCGCTCACCGCACACAAAAGGCAGGCAACTATTCTCTCCATGTTGCGGGCAGCAGGGAACCGAGC
>NW_009697715.1:18571-21112 GCF_000703405.1 Apaloderma vittatum | reverse complement strand
GTCCTCACCTTTCGGAGGCGACATCGTGCCCGCAGAAGGCGCCAACACCGCCGGGCCGGAGCCGCCCGCCGTGCCCCGCCGCTCCTCCCATTACACCATAGAGTGCGGCGCGGCCGCCCTAGAGCGTCCCTCCTCGCCTCTCTTCACCATAGAGTCGGAGCGACGTCTCGCCTAGACAGTCCCCTCTCTCTGCCCCCGGCCCGGGCGGGGATGGGCGCCCCCTGGCGGTGCTCGAAGCCGAGCCCTGGCACAAGGGAGAGCCTGCACTGGGAGGTGGCGCTTTTAATGCAACGTTTATGTAAAATAATTCACAGAATCATAGAATGGTTTGAGCTAGAAGGGACTTTACAGATCATCTAGTTGCACACAGATTTATTTTTTTCACTGTCAAGAGAAATTTACCGACCTGAAAATGGGAGTTACAACTCAAACAACAGAAAACAATGGTTGTGTGGATGTAAATCAGCATAAAGAATTGGACACAATAAAGTGTCTGGCAACTTTAAAAAAAGAGGACATTAAACAAAGAAATAAAAAAAAGCCCAAACGATCCTGTTTTGAAATTACTTTGGTGTTTCTAAACCCACACCTTAAACCCACACACCTTAAAGTCACATTGCTAGAGATAAGCTTCAGGGTGGGTGAAGCACCAACCCCTCTGACAGAACGACATTCTCTTTCATCACAGCCATCTTCATTATAAAGCCTGCAACTTTCAGAATCAAGCTGTACACCCTGCTCTTAAAACTCTCCTGTCCTGGGCTTTAAATTAAAGCCAAAGTCAAATTTCAATCCTAAACTCAGTCTTTCTTACTACATAATTGATTTGCCTTTGCAAGCCTTGTCTGTGCACCGGACTTGAAAGGTTCCATAACAAAAGGAAGAACTTCAGCCTTTGCTGTTTCTGACTTTAAATATTACTTCACCACTAAACACTAGTCTCATCTTAGGATATGATCATACGTGTGTGAGCGTTATCTTATTTGCTCACCCCCAGTCCTCCTGTAAGTATTAAAGAATTTAGCAATAACCAAGCCTAATCCACAATGTAACCAGAGGTACAAGCATACATAGGTTTAAATAATTTGCAAAATACCCTGTGTACATGAAAGAAAGTCATGCCATAGAGCAAACAAGTCTTATGAGGAGCAGCTGAGGAAACTGGGGTTGTTCAGCCTGGAGAGAAGGAGGCTGAGGGGAGACCTTATCGCTCTCTACAGCCACCTGAAAGGTTGTAGTGGGGTGGGGGTTGGTCTTTTCTCCCAAGTAACAAGTGATAGAAGAGGACATGGCCTCAAGTTGCGCCATTAGGACACATTTCTTCAAGGAAAGGGTTGTTGAGCGCTGGATCAGGCTGCCCAGGGAAGTGGTGGAGTCACCATCCCTGGAGGTGTTTAAAAGAGTAGACGTGGTGCTTAGGGACGTGGTTTTGCGGCTGACTTGGTAGGGCTGGGTTGATGGTTGGTTGAGTTCAATGCTCTTAAAGGTCTTTTCCTACCAGAGCTATTCTATGATTATATTCTATAATCTCCTTCAGCTCAATATTACAAGGTAAAAATTTACTCTATAAAACTAACAGAAATTTAAAATGCTAAAAATACTGTTGTTAGATTCTTGAGTACAACTGGGAAAAATCCTTTTAGTAAGAATATGGCCATACTTGCCCCAGTTCCCAGGTATAAACTGCTTTTGTAAAAGGATTTGTTAAAAAAATAAAAAAAATAAAAACAATAGCAGGAACGAGTTTTAAATTGCTCCGTCAGATGTAGCTTTAAATGCAATTGATTGTAAATTATGGAAAACCTCATATTAAAAAAAATGCATAAAACTTGCATTTGAACAACGGAAATCTCACAGAAAAATACTCTAGCTTCAATCTTAAAAAAAAAACCCAACCAAACCACTATTGAGTTTTGTAGTTTATTTTGAAAGGTTTTATTTTCTCCTAGAACCACGGTTACATAACTTGTATTTTGCAGAGAAACAGACTTAACTACCCTCCAATAACCTGAAATCAACCTTGTGGGCAAATCTCTGAAACAGAACATCTTTTGCTTGGTACAGGATTTTTAAATACCGAGCAAGGATACAATTTACAGGAATAGAATGTGAATAGGTTGACATTTATAATAACACATGGGATTTCTTCTCCCATTTCAACTGTCAGGCATCTCTCTCATCGAGGTTAAGTTTTTTCTTCAACTATAATTCACTCTGTCATAAAGATAATAACCTAGACTGAATATTTCTGTTGTACAAGGCTGCCCAAGTTGAAGAAAAGGTTCAATAGAAAAAAAGGACTATTTGATTGTAATGCCTCACTGCCCCATCTTGACTAGAAGTAGACTACAATAAACGAAGACTTCTAGCTAGATTTCTTCCTGTGAGATTTCTGTTGGCCTGTTAGGCAGAAATAACATTACAGAAAAATAAACTTCACTGCTGCCAGTCAAATAATTCACAGAGCATTTGCTGCATTTTGTCGACCAGTCTGATCTTCTCCAGCCTCGTGTACCCACCATGAAAATCCTCCACGCAGGA
>NW_009697715.1:0-18540 GCF_000703405.1 Apaloderma vittatum | reverse complement strand
CTCCGCAGAGAGTGTTACATGGGATAGGCTGACCACTAGGAAACAGGTAAGTTTTAAAAGAAAGCCAAGGAGAAAGAGGAAAGAAGAGGAGAAAGAGGAAGCAACGGGAGAAAAAAGAAAAGAAGTGGAAAAAACCCACCTGTGGTGTGGCTGCTACTCCAGAATGCAACTGAGTGTGGTCACTTAAACTCTGTACATCAGCTAACCCTACCCAGCTACTGGTCTTCTTCTGCTGAAGGGGATTTCCACGCTGCCAGAGGCCTCCCTCGCCAGCCCGGAGCTGCATGCAAGCGCTCCAGCTGTTCCCTGGCAGGCCACGGCCCTTCTCGCTGCCTCAAAAACGCTGCCCCAGTCAAGCAGTGCCTCTGTAGGACCTGCAGCATTGGCCTCATATCTCACAAAATCTATTTAACCCACATTATACTTTTCATGTACCAAAGTCATTGCTCTTAACAACAGCGTTTCACCAATCACTGCATTAAAACCACAGGAAAATCCCAGAACACACACTATACATTTAAATGTTAGTTAAGTCTCTGTGAACATCTTGATTCTAAATTACTGTTTAAAATCTGTGTGCTTCAGGCTTATCATTTCTATCACTTAATACCCGTGAGCAGCCCCAAGAAATAAGATAAATGAAATAAATCAACTGCTCCTAGAATCAACAGACACAGTAAAATCTTAATCTGGATATACACAGGGATTTTTATATATGTATTCAATACACATCTTTCAGTTTCTCATTTTCACTTAGGTTTCATCTACTGCTCTCGTTAAGTCTACTTTGACCAAATGAGTAGTAGGAGATGTCCCTCCTCGGAGACCTTGCAAGAAAACCTGTGGTCTGGGTACATTGCTTGAGTTGTCACGCTTAGTTTGGGTGCTACCGTCTTTCGGCAAGTACACCTGGGTGCAGTTCTCTCTTCTCCTATGGCTGAGATCAGTCTGCATGGCATGAGTTACTTTGCGGCGCAAATTGGCCTAAAGACACAAAAAAGAATCGGATTAAGCAAAATTTTGTCAAAGCATTTTGGCACTAGTGCATACTTGGGTGCGTTTGCGTATTTTACATCTACAGGCTTCACAAACCTGGAACGTGGCCCATTTCACCCAATGGTCAGTGCACGGTTGCAACTGTGATTGGGTAACTCCTGAACTAACAGGATGTGTGACCAGCGCCGTACGTCGCCTTCCCCATTTTAATCCAGCTTTTGTATTTTCCTTTGGTCACCCTGTGTTTCAGATTTTGTTAAACGTCTAAGCCTTTGTTTTATTAAAATGAAACGTTGCTTTCGTAGTAAGCTGTTCCAGCCCTTCACATTAATTTAAATCAATTTGAAAACACACTGAATGTGATGGCAGGCTTGGATAAATCTCTACGGGCACCTGCAATCTAAAAGAAGTTTGAAGATCCTGACTATTGCGGATAACCCAACTACAGGATCAAGTCTTTGTCTGGTTTCTACTGAATCTGATCAGGTTTGGGGGTTGGTGTCACTAAGTATCAGAAAAAAAGGAAAAAAATGCCTTATTTCAAGATGTTGCTCATCAACCCCTTGGCAAGTGGCAAAAGCTAAGGCAGTTTATGATTAAAGCTGTGTTTAATCACAGAAACTTCTGGAGATACAAGAACAAAACCACCTCTCACAAAGTTTTAGCATTTCAAAGTCAGCATCTGAAACAACATAACGTTCCTTACTCTGCCCAGCCTTCTATGTCAGCAAGGATGTAAAACATTGTAAACCATATGGCATAACATTTTCATCAAAATACAGACTCGTGCGGTGGGACATAGAACCCTATATGCAAATGAGAAAGTCCTTGGAGTCCAGTCAAGTCAGTGGAGACTAGAATTGGTGGTGATTAAGTTGGCAAAATTTAATGGTGGTATGAGGGTGAGTCAAAATGTTCTCACGACTTCACTAGCCAGGTCTCTCTCAACTGGAGTGGAAGTTGAAGCACTGATACGTAGAGACATTTTGGTATCTTCATCTACAACTGAATCTCATGCACGGTGCCATTAAGGAAAATACAGAGACAAACAATAAGGAACTTAGAGAAGAGACCATTTTAGTCTTTTTTTCTGAGGGTTTTAATGACAACTAGAAGAAGCGCAGGCATGAGATGCTGTTTCTCTGTTAAGTGTACCCTTCTTGAAAACTAAATTTATGCTACTGTGAGGAACCACCCTTGCAGAGAGGAACAAATGTGAGCTGAAAATTTTACTTCTAACATCAAATAGGTGTTCTCACAGTTGTATTTTAAAATTTCATACCACCACAGGTTTTCTGGCTAAGTACAAAAAGAAAACAGTACAGAAATACAGAAAAGTACAGGAAAAAAAACCTAAGGTGTCTGAGTTCATCCTCTAACAAAACCTGCAAATATGTCCGATAGTCCCTTAAAGTATCAAATTCGCGGATGCGTGGGTGAGCTATTTCTGTTATTTTTGACTCTAAATGTTGTATTACCTTCATATTCCAAATTCAGCATAGTTACTGTAGACAAAATGCTTTTGCATGCATTTGGGATTTTTTGTTTCAACTCAACATCACTGTTCTCCCATATGGACAGTTGAGTCTAAAACACCCTTACAGCTTTAATGTACTTTCTCAAAACATTTCAAACTAACAAGCTTGTGAATTTGCTTGTGAATCATCTTCATGGAAAACACAGACCTTTGCTTATGCTAAAGATAAACCATCATCTTAAATTTATTTATGTACTTTGGTACAGAAGTGAAGGAGGCTTTTAGCTAGGCCTCAGCTAAACCTAACCGCCTTCGTTATAAACCTCAGTAACAACTATTACTTTATAATCCTTTATAATGCTGGCAAAACTCAGTCCAAGATTTTCATTTCAGTTTATAGTATCAGAGATTTCATGGCAAAAAGAACCCAAAGGCTGGCATAGCATACAACAGGCCTCTGCAGCGCATCTGCTCACAGAAAATCAACAGTCAGCCCTGCAATATTCTGTGAACTGTGGATACCAGTAACTGCAATATTCCCTGTACTCACAAGTTCATTTTGACTGAATGGTGCTATACTTTGACAACTACATGTGCTGGCAAACCCTAGAAAGAAGCTTGTAAAATTTATACTGCTACTTCAAAGGCTTTAAAGTATGTGGCCAACCTTTTGTGGACAGACTGTGATTTCCAATCCATCAGAACATCATCATGACAGTAGAACAAGCATTTCCTCTGGTATATATATGCAACAGAAAATCTACTTGCTCTGTTTCTTACCTGTCCAGTTCTACATGAAAGAGAGATATTTTTTATCCCCCAAAAAGCAGAATTGGTTTTAGCAAACGTGAAGAACCAGGATGAAATGAAAAGTATTTCGTTATGTAAAAAAAAGAAGAAAAACAAAAAGAAAGGCCTTATGCTTTGATATATTTCAAGGATGTATAAGTTATCTCAAAGAAAGCTTCTGCAGAAGCTCCAAAGGTATTCCTAACCATCCTGTCTGCCAGTTACTACATTTCTTCTCCTCTTATTTGATGCTGATGAATATTGATATAAATCGCTCAACTTGCAAAACAGTTTTGTGTGACCTTTCTGCAACTTTTTTTTAACAAAGAAAGTATACAGCAATATCTTCAACCTGTGAAATTTACTTGAACGTGGAGAAATGATTTTAAAATTCAGTGCTAATCAACAAACTCTTATTACTTAAAGAAGGCAGCTGAAAATATTTGGAATAAATAGACTTAGTGGAAGCACTGCTCAAAAAACTAGGGAAAAATATGGAAAAAGTAGAAGAATAAGAAAATCTAGAAATAAGGAGATAACATACCTGGAAAAAAAACATAGAGCCCATTGTAACAAGGTGCATATCTTCAAATAAGATTATGTTGGCAAGGAACAAAAATTTACAATAATGTATTCTGAACTTCGTTATCCAACAATGAAAATCTGGTAATAACAATACAAACCAATTTTATAGCTTTTCTTCTCAGTTCCCATTCATTCCATTCATAGGATGTCACAATAGTTGGAGGCAAAATATGAGTATCAGTTTGAGTACTACTGTCACATTTTGCAGTTGATTTCATCAAACAATCGTCTGCATTTCTGGCCTGGATGAAAAAAGAACCCAAATTAAGCAAGGCATTAATGAGAAGAATACAGACATCTAAGAACAATAGCATATGTGACTTTTTAAAAGCAAAGAGAAACCTGCAACCACAAGTGGATAGTGATTTTTACATTCAACAATCTTTTTGTTCTCCCTGTCTCCACTAAAAATACGAAACCATTAAGTATTCAATGGATTTAATTTCTGACAGAAAATCCTTTAGGCAGAGGCCACAGCTGAAATTTAGATTGCCGCATCCCAAGTGAGAGCTTAATCATTGGGTTTTTGGTAAAAAGGGGTCCCATCACCACCAGTATTTTATGATGCAGGCACCTCAGTTTGTCTTTAGAATGGACTAAAATTGATAAATCATAATTAGGAGAAATGGTTACATCTCTTCCAGAGCCAGGATATAAACTGTGTCTTTCTCACCAAGGGCCATTTCAAGACTACGTTCTTGAATTGCTAGGAACCCACAATTCTTTGGTTCTAGATATTCTCCTATGAAGAGATAAGGTGAGAGCAACATTAAGGGAAAATGTTTATCAACACCCTGACGACCTGGAAAAGATGGGCTCTTCAGACATTCTCTACAATACGCAGATGATTATACTTTGTTCCTAAATATGGATATCATCTGTTCTCTTTATGTTCTAGAAAGGACAGATCAACCAGTAACCCAGGAGCTATTCAGAAAAATGCTTGGGCAATGCATACCTGTGCGTACGGAATGAGGTGTTCAAACTGACAACAAAGCTCAAGCAGTTGAATTAGTTCTGGATGTTCTTGTGCTTTTTCTACGTTCAGTTGAATGAACTTAGCTGGATCTTCAGCAAAGATGTATGCAGCCTCTCTGGAACTGAAAACATAGTACCTCTCCTCATGCTTCAAAATGCCAATAGCAGGATTTCCTAAAAAAAAATAATTAATAAAATAACAAACAGTATGTTAGCCAATGCAAAAGACATTTGTAACCAAAATTCTGTGTTTTCCTCAAGTCAGTTTCACTTCCTTTCTTCAGAAAGCAGAATAAATCCTCAAAGTAAGCTTTTTTTAAATGCCAAAAAGTCTGTTTCGTTAGGAGATGGTTTAGTGTTACAGTGGTGTAGGGCTGTAAGTTGGACTTGATGATCTTAAATGTCCTTTCCAACCTTAAATGATTCTATGATTCTATGACAGTACAACTGAGCACACCCATCATGCTTTAGTGCGTGCCTGCCAGAAAAACAACAGATAACACACCTAGAGCAAAGGCTTATGAAAACAGCCCATACCCACAAATGTTTCCCCTATAATGTCCAGTAAATATTTAATTGTGGATCATCAGTCCATTTATACCAAAGTGCATAACATGGAAATTAACTGAAGCAGCAGATGAAGCAGCTAGGAAGCTGGACAGTAAGTTAACAGAGGAAATGAAACGTCAATAAAGGCCAAATAACTTATATAGGAAAACACAAATTGAACTCAAGGACAGCAGCAGGCTCTGCTTCAGCTGTCATGGCCCAGGAAAGACCTAGAATCATTATAGACAGTGCCTTTAAAATACTAAATGGCTCTACTCAGTGGCAATCAAAAAAATAATGTCAGGAATTACTAGAATGCAAACAGAGGGGAGAAGAAAACTGACATTATAACAACCTACATGCTACATTTGTAATACTACATTTTGTTCCAACACAAGAGAATTAAAAAAAGTAAAATGAAGAAGAGTTTTGAATGTACAGGGGCTTGGAATACCTTTCACAGAAAGAAGGGTTAAAGAAAGAGGCCTCTTCAGCATTAAAAAGAAGCAACTGAAAAGAAATAATATGATACAGGGTTATAAACCCATGAATGGTGTGCAACATAAAATTACTATTCACTAATTTTCCTAATAGAAAGCCTATTTAGGTCTTTGATGAAATTATCAAGCCCAAGCTTAAAACCATCTCAGAAAGAGGTACCTTTTTATAATATATGTAATTGTAACTGAGGGACTCTTGACAATAAGAATATCCCATGGCAAACTCTAAATCGAGTCAAAAAGCAATTAGATAAATGAAAAATCTCTCTCAAGGATTATTCAACAGAGGGTTACAGAGTCGGCATTTATCTGAGGAAATCCCATAACCACTAACTGCTAGGACAGAGAAGGATATAATTAAGGGATGATCATTCCTAATCATCAAGTATTTGTGACTGTCCACATCCAAAAATCAGATAGGGCTAGAGAGACCTTCAGTCCAGCCAGGACAGTTGTTCTCATATGCCATACTAAATAAACGTAGGTAATTTACACTACTGTTAAAATAACTTTTTAAATATTGCCAAGTAATGGCAATATTTTCCTCCCAATCTCCTGTAAGTTTAGAACAATTCTGCATGGATAGGCTCTATAAAGGATAGGGAGACAGAAAACATGAACTAATGGGGTAGTTGAAATAAGGGTTGCTTTCAAGATAAATGACCCTAGAAGGGCCAACCCAAAATTTCTTATTAGTTGACTTAAATCAAGTGCATTCTTTTTTTGCACTCTTTTCAGAGAAGTTTCTTACTACTGTGCAATGACTATTTAAAAATACGTATGATGTAGGCATGAATGGGTGTGTTTGCTATACACAGATACATAAAATAGAAGGAACAAGCATTTTCCTGTGCCTGTATTAAAACACATCAACAACAGTAAACAAACCTGTATTCAGCTGCAGTGTAGGTTATAGGGATGCACCGCAGGAGGAAACATATACTCATTCCAGCTTGTGTCTGCCTCTGCTTGCTTGTGCTCACTTTTTCTTGAAGCCGTCCTACCTTCGATTCAGGGCAGTTTATTCACTTATTTTTAAAAGAAAAATATTTTCACAGGGGAAATGAATTATCCGGGACGAAAATTTCAAACATGGAAGTACTGTAGTACTCCAGCTTTGACATAAGAGGACGCATTCAGAACACATCTTTCCATTGTCCCTAGCAGTTGTGTACGTGTAACGTATGGAAAACAAGTAACTACAAAGCCTCACCTGGGAGGGTGAGGCCTTTCACACCAATAGCATGTGCACAGAAACCATGGTACTGGATTAGCAACCGATCAAAATTATCAGTAGTCTCAGGAAAAAGCCATTCCTGGTCCTTGAAATCACAAACATTCACTCTGGTTTCTAAGAAAAGGTTTAACAAAAAAAGGATTTCAGTAACAGAACATCAGATGTTTAAAATATATATAACAGTGTCACTGGATGAGCAATTACTCTGGTCTTCACAGGACCACCTGCAGCATCAAGACCCCAAAAGCCAAATTTTAGCCCTGCCTTAAGAGAGATCCCACTGAAAAAATCAGTCCTGCAGGAATCTTCTTTAGTAGCATTAGTTTTCTTTCAAAACAGGAAGGTAATATCTTATTCTTGTATTTTGTTTTCACCCACTCATGCATTACAAACCCCCTGGAGTATAACTTGGTTGCTAGGGATACTGTCTTACAAACAAATGTGGTAACCAAAGCCCCATTAAATTAGCTTTTTTATCCTCCCCCGCCATTTCAGAAGTTCTGAAAGATATAAAATGGCATAGACAAACATAAAAAAAAAATTAAAAAGAGCAGAAATACTATTCTCCAATCATTCTGCCAGTTTTATAAGGTATATTTATATCTAGTAACTATATTTTTATATATATTTACACATTTTATATATTTATATATTTTATATAAATAAAACAATATAATAATTTATAATATAAATGTCTATATTTGTATATTTTATATATTTTCATATATTTTATATATAAAAATAAAAGCCCAAACTACACTGCATGGAAAATAAAACCACACACTACAAGACTTAATTTAATTTACTGTGCAAACTCTCCTTATTGAAAAAAGTCAATGTGTAGCACTTTATGTAAAGAAAGGCAAAACAGAGAATCTTGGAAAATGAAGGAAGATGAAAAAGTGATAATTTCCAGTACCCATGGTTTCCCTTATCCTTTCCTCGTCACTTTTCACAGTCACGCCTTCCAGAAGAGATGTAAGTACTTCCTCAGGAAAAAGCTGTGACTGGATTTCTGAGAACTGTTGCAAATCCTTAGTCATATTTCTGAGGAAGCTTAGCAGTAGTATTTCATCCTGAAAGCTGGTCCAGAGGTTAGAAAGTGCAACAAAGAGAGGCTAGAAAACAAAGAAAATTATTGGAACTCCAGATTTGTTTTATGTCTGCAACATAACCCAAGTGCTGTACACAAAAATCCCTGCTACAAGCAAAGCAGGGCTGATCTCCAAGGCCTTCAGCATCCAGAAACTCCAGGGAAACTCCTGGCCACTATAAAAGGAGCTCTCATCACGTATGACCAAAGCATGTACATCCAGGATGTAGGAATGGGACTTCTCTACATTTTACCCCAAACACATTACTCTGAGACCATGTTTGCTATGGAGCGCTTCACTCGACAACACAGTTTTATAACTGAAAATAAGGTGGGCACGAATAAGGAAGACAAGACAAATGCACCCGTTTAACTGCCAGATGGAGTAAAACCACATCTGTATTTACAAGCTACCATGTTTTGTTATTTTTTCTGCTCTGCCTCTAGAGTGACTTAGCACCACAAACCCCAGGCCATCATGTGTGTCACATTAATGGGGTGTAAACCTCTTCAGACTAGCACAGGGTCCAGGACAAAACTGGAAGCTACCATTCCCAGCAGCAATGCTGACACACAGTTGTCAGCACATACCGAAAAAGCCTATGAGCTTTGAGTATAAATGTGGTTTCTGTGACATAAAATGTTCCCTGTTACATCTAAACACACAGACCATTTACGAGAAAACATTCCAACAAATTTGAAATGCATACTAATAACATTGTATTTGATGCATATTAACACCATTACTCCAAGAAGAGCCAACAGAGTTGGCTCTGGAATTCATCAGCATCACCGACGCTGTAGAAGTGTTACAGTTATAAAAATGAAAATACGTAAAGGAAGGGCAGCAAGATCAAAATCATTCTTACTAGAATAAACAAAGAGTGTCAATGAAACCCACTACGTTTCCTAAAACAAATATTCTCTACAAATATAGACCTTATCCTATGGTTTTCAAAAGACAGAATACCCTGACAACTGGCTGACCGTGAGCCAGCAGTGTGCCCAGGTGGCCCGGAAGACCAGTGGCATCCTGGCTTGTATCAGAAATAGTGTGTCCAGCAGGAGCAGGGATGTGATTCTGCCCCTGTGCTCAGCACTGGTGAGGCCTCCCCTCGAGCCCTGTGTGCAGGGCTGGGCCCCTCACTGCAAGAAAGACCTTGAGGGGCTGGAGCGGGTCCAGAGGAGAGCAACGAGGCTGGGGAAGGGACTGGAGGGAAAGTCCTGTGAGGAGAGGCTGAGGGAGCTGGGGGTGTTTAGCCTGGAGAAGAGCAGACTCGGGGGGGACCCGATCACTCTCTACAACTCCCTGAAGGGAGGGTGTAGTCAGGTGGGGGTCAGGCTTGGAAGGTTTAGGTTAGATATCAGGAAACACTTCCTCATGGAGAGGGTACTGCCCGGGGAAGTGGTGGAGTAGTTTAAGGAGAGGCTGGATGTGGCACTTAGTGCCCTGGTCTGGCCGATGTGATGCTGTTGGGTCATAGGCTGGACCTGATGATCTCAGAGGTCTTTTTCAGCCTCAACAATTCTGTGATTCTGTGATTCTACATATGTGGAGGATGTAGCTTCTCAGAAACTATCTGAAGACAAGAACTACTTAAACGGTGTGTTAATAGAGAAATCTCTAGCTGGAGAAGACCTGAAATCGAAAGACATTACCCATTCTGCCTTCAGCAGAGAAGAAAAAACTGCTAACCAACCTGAAAAGAGAAAAAAGTCTAGGAAGGAAGCAGACAACAGTAGATAGCTTCTAAGGAAAAAAGCAATATGTCTATTCATCACTTAAGCCCCAAGAGAAAAAAATACTTTGAGCAGCTGGATGAGAGAGGAAATGTTCTCCAGATGAGAACATCAGGCTTATAAAATCACAAGCACACAAAAACTGAAGCATCAGATCACACCTGAGATACACCTCAGCTGAAGTGCTGTTCCCATGAGTTTCCAGCTCAGACGCCCTAACAAGAAGTGTAAAAAATACTCCAAGCAGGTGGGGAAGGAATGATCTTCCTTCCTTGCTCCTCCACCATAGACTTTATTTTGCTTTCTAATTATTTGTTTAGAGGGGTGAAATATAACCTAACATATGCATGGATTGCATGCTAGTTTAACAGTTTACTATTAATTAAAATAACAGACAAATCACACAAAATAATGAGCTCTTCCATGAAAAATAAATTCAATGAAGCTGGTTGCTGGCACACTTCTCTCCCATTTCCTTTACACCATGCTATCATAATAATCTCAGGTTTTCACGAGAAAATGATATCAAGGAGTCACACTGTAATTACAGGAATTGCTATCTGAGAGGACTTTAAAAGAATCACACTCTGATGTGCCATTATCTGTCATCATTATGTTCTTACTATTTATGAAAGGAACAGGAGAGAATATTTACACAAAACAGGAAAATATCACTGTAAATCTACAAATACTGACAAATTACTCAAGTGACTTACAGGAAAATACCATTTAATTCCTCCTCTCCCTTTTTGTACCTTGCTTTTCTTTTACCTTGAGATCAAGTCTTTTAGTTTAGTTGCACTTTCAAAAATCAGATTCTGTTGTAACAGAGAGAAAACAATGTAGCCTTTTTCCTAACAGAAGCTACGCAAAAATACATCAGCAAATATAACGTAATACTTCAGTAATTTTTTTATAATTAAGAAGAAATAGGTTTTCCATTCAAAATACTTACAAAAACATCTTTAGTATCTATAGAAACCTCATCCTGCACTGTGTTTTTCAGTTGCTCCATTGTTGCTACAAACTGCACATTCATCTTTTCAACTTCTTGAGCACTTGTAATTGCATCAGACTGGAGAGAGAACTTTTGTCAGGTAAGAAGTATGGCAGTCAAAAAATCAATTACTTATTACTAAGTATGTACTTGAATCTCTTCATGCAACCGTTTTCAGGAATGAAATGCACCCTAATTCTCCACAAAATATTTTTTTCCTTCAGTATTCAGATATAAAAAGAGGCACTTCTCTTGAACATATACTAGTAATTTTTATAGAAAATCTCTACATTTTTACAATGAGAGAACTGAAAAATGTTTAAGAGGGAAATATTTTTCCAAGCTTTACAATATACAGGAAAGACAAGCAAAACCCTGCAGTTTCTCAAAAGGCAAATGAAAAGGTCTTCGTAAACAAAATGAGTTTCAGGAATACAAACTGTATTCTTCAAAGACTTCTGATGATTCTATATGTGTTGGGAATGTCTCTAGACTAAAATCGAGATGATTTATGGATTGAACAAAGATTTTTTCTCTCATGCCTTTTGGGGCAGACTGAATATCAGTATGCAAACAAGAAAAAAAGTCCTACGTTTTAAGCCTTTTATTAATGAAATTAAACCAAAAAAGGAAACCTCCAAAATTTAAATGGAAGCACAATCACACTGCAGCACACAATTAATTCATTTTGTTTGTTACCAGACAGTAACCAAACTCAGCACATTAGGTACAAAGGTTGGTATGACAGATAATGTAGATTCTCATATATAGGGATAAATTCTATTTCCTTTATTTTGAATATTTTCTTGTATTTCTGTCCTGTATAAGTAGGCAACTTGAATACATCGCATCTGCAAGAAAAACCCACAGGATATAGCATGATGGTATCTCACCAGAAGGATGCAAAGGAAGGCTTCATGTTGTCTCACGTTGAACAGTGCTGCTTTTATTTCAAAAGAACTAAGCTGTGTGTATCTGTCTTTGTCTTCCTGCATGGATTCCAGCAGAGCTGTGTACTGCTGGGCTCGTGTATGGCAAGTGTTGAGGCTTTCATCAATAGCCCATGTAGCTGATGGAATGGTTTCATTCAGAATGGCTGGCACTATTTGTATACGACAAATATGAGATACATATCAAAAGGATTATTTAAATCATTAGCAAGCGGTCAAAGCGGCCCTCCCATAAAATTTCGATTTCTAAATTTTGTCTTCACAGTCACGCATTTCCAAGTACTTGCGTACCAAATTCAACCACTGTATCTTAACTAGTCAAGGGGTTCCAAACAGTCGGAATAACAGATGTGGAAATATCACAGTCAAATGGAGGACTGTGAGGCAACTAGCTTTATAGTGGATGCAGTTCAGTTGCTACTACTGACATGGGTTTCCTGAGAGACTTTAGGCAACCTGTGCAATTTTCAGTTCTCAGTTTCCTCATTTGTAAAATATTAGTAACAGGCCTCCCATTTCCTGGGCACTTTGAGATCTAACAGTCTTCTAAGAGTGAGTCAAAGTGTATTATTTAAAAAGAGAAGATAGATACTACATGAAAAAATATGCCTATGCAGCTATGAGAATTCAGGATTCATATTTAAAAACCTCCACAAATTCCCCAAACTGCACAGGTAAATAAAATATATTTTAGCTGATATAAAATACACTATAAATAATATTTTTAAGAGTTCATTATTGACAGTGGACAACCATTACACCGAATGTTTTGGTATGTTCTGTTTTGTAAGCAGACATCTGTGCAAGGCAACAGCACAAGAAGGCCGAGCCACTTTCCTAAAGTGCGCAACACAGCCCTTAGCTGTGCGCGTTGAACTTTGAACGCTGGCCACATCAGCAAGCAGCAGTGCAGTAATTAGGCTTGAGGTATGGCTACTCAAAACCTCGCAAGCGCAGAAACGGCTAGATTTGACAAAGTTAGAAAGGGAAGTAAATTTGCAGGGGTATTACAAGTGGTCCAACCTCAGGTAGAGCAAGCTTAGCACTTGGCTGATTTACTTTTTTGGAAGCAGGGTGAGAAGCCAAGGTGGAGCCCTACTGCAGCAAGACCGCTGCTAACACCAAAATTAAGGCTTTAGTGGTCTAACTACTGGCCCTAAACATAAAGACACTTTTAATCTCCTGACCTAAGAGCATTCATGCTGTGTTTTCTCCATCTAGCTCAAAGTGGTAGGTGCCAAGAAGTTAACAAACGCCACAGGATTAACAATCATATTGTCTATTTTAATCAATTACAAAGCCCACAGATATTACGGTGACAAAGATCACAAAATAGTGTAAACCATGCCTTTTGTATAGCCACAAGAGCTGAATGCTCCCTCACACTGTAACCAAGGCCCAGCGAATATAGAATAGAGTCAGCCGCAACACAGAAAGGTCACATTTGTGGGAAATCGTTATAAAAACAGAAAATCAACAATGCCTTGCTTAGCATGTGAGAAAAAAAAAATCACCAAAATCAGGAAAGTTGCTTATTTCTTTCCCTGATGTTGTGTTTTGGTGAGGTTTTTTTCCAACTTATACCACTTTACTTAAATTGCCGTCTAGCTAAGCAAGTGCTTTGCTTTCCAAAAAGCACAATTTTCTTAGCAGGAGAAGTACGTATTGTAGCCTTTTGGTCTTTTAAAATGACAGGTTCTCCCCTAAAACTGGGCTGCAGACCTTTCTTACAAAGAAGTCTTTGCACTGAGCTAAAATACTATATGCATATTCACAAAAACTTCTCCACTGACCAGTCATTTACTTGATTATTAAATGTAAACTTTATAGAAATAATTTGGCTCTGGGGTAAAAGAATAAATAAGAGGAATAACAAAGTCTTGCCTTACTCTGAATACAGCTTCTGAAAAACAGCCATTGGCATTTTTTGCTTATTAAAGAAGCAGAAAGATTTAAAATGCAAAAGACTGTTGGGAACATGTTAAGAATCTGGAGAGGTTACTTTAAATTACCCAAGAACAGATAATGTCCCAGCAACTTTTATCACATCTCATCACACGTACTCGACAGAAAATTGTGACTGGACTGACAGTGTCCTTTCAAGATTTTAATTAATGGCTTTTAAAGGCAAACATTACATATTTAATTCACTTAATGGCAGGGTATCTGGGAACAAGTTTTCATGAGGTAAATTAGAGCATGAAGTTAATACATATAATCCTTCAATATCAACCACATAGGGCTCCTTCTTAGCTAAAAAGTAGTAGCCAGTGTGGAAACCTATATTTAAATACTAAATATGTACTTTTCCTTCAGGTTTGCAGACCTGAGTTAAAGCTGTTTATCTAGCGAGATAGAATATTATTGGAGCCGCTCCAGTGAAGGAAGTCGGGAAGAATTAATTGGGCACACACAGCCCACATGCAGTTCTCTACTTACAGTCATCAATGCTGCCTCCTCCTTTCCCACATTCCCTGTTGTACAACCGAATTCCTGTGACTAGCATGGCAAGATTTTTCAGCTGTTGCTCTTTGTTCTTCTTACTGAGTGAGACGAAAGTGAGCATCTCTGTCTGGGGGAATACGCTCTGCAGGGCAGCTAGAAGCATTACAAAGGGTTAGAAAACCCTCAGTATGAGGGAACAGAAAAGAAAATCACTAAACAAGTAAAAATACCCTCTCCTGAACAACTACAAAAAGTAGGAAATCCATGGCAAATTCAGACTTCAAGCCTGAACAGTGACAGTTTGGGTAGTATCATATAATAGTTTGGGTTGGAAGGGATCTTTAAAGGTCATCTAGTCCAACCCCCCTGCAGTGAGCAGGGACATCTTTACCTAGGTCACATTGCTCAGAGCCCCATCAAACCTGACCTTGAATGTCTCCAAGGTTGGGGCCTCCACCACCTCTCTGGACAATCTGTTCCAGTGTTTCACCGCCCCCATCATAAAAGAATTCCTTATCTGTAGTCTACATCTAGCCTCTATTAGTTTAAAGTAGTAAGCATTCATCACAGTTTACTACACCTGTATTGAAAGATCAGTAAAGTGAAGGTGCAATTTAATTTTTCATCAAGAAAAGCCCAATTCCACAGCTGGGAGTTTACTGACCTGTTACCTCCCTGACAACCTCGATATCTGTTGGCGATCCCAGGCCGGAGCTCAGCAACACGTAGCTAATGATCTTCTGATACACATTCTCCATTTCTTTTAGCACACGAGGATGACTATCTATGATCTCTTTGACCACAGGAGCCAGCCTTCCCTCCAGAACACGGTGCTGCTCACTGAGTAATTCAGCTAGGAAAGAAGGACAGTTAGGAACAGCTATCTAAATTCTTTGGAATGTGTCTTATACAGAGGGTGCAATTTATTTCCACAGCCACGGCATCAATTCAAGGTTTCTGAAGCACAGACAACGTGGAAGAGATGTTCACACACACACACACTTCACACACATCTCAAGTTACATGCTCAAATCTGAACACTACTCAGGATATCAGAATCTTACTGGACTTACTGAATCCAGAAAACTTTGGAGCAACTTCCTAGCATTGCTTTAAATTTTGCTTTGCTTACAAAAAAAACATATTCATGATGTCCCCATGCAGAAATTACATTTTTTGTCTACTCTCATTCTGCATCTTCTGTTTCCCAGCCAGCCCTCACTGTCTCACTGAGATCTGAAGTTACAGCTACAGCAGAGACATCCTCCTCATCTCATTTGTCTTCCACATTCCCATCTTTAGACCCTCTGAAGTATGAAGTACCACTGATGAGATCAAAACATACTTGGTTAAAACTGTAACAGATTGTTCAAGACTGCTCATCTTAAGTAAAGATATGGAAGAAACACCAAGTTCTCTTTTAGATACGGGAGTGCAGTTCTGGGTAATGGCTCTCTTTCAGATACACAGGTGGAGGGCAGGTTTTTCTTGGTGATGGTAGCTAGCTACTACACCTGAAAGCATAATTGTTCTCAAGTGATCTAATACATTACATTCAGTAAATCTCTCAGACAGGATGAGATGAATGTACTCTCAAATTTGATGTACATTGTTTCCCTACTATATCCACACTGAAGTACCATGCTCCTATGTAGTACATTTCTCCAGGGATTTTTATTTTGTTCTAGTGCCAGCAGTCATTTAAAAAGAATCATTATTAGCCCTACAGAAAGAGACATTAAATCCTAAACTCAGAATCAACTTGTATAAAAACATATTTGAAATTACCTCGGTTTGCATAGTTCATATCAAAGTGAACTTGCATCTTAATTGTGCTCAGAGATGGGTTTGCTCTGTCAAGCAGCCTGGTAACACAGAGCTGAGGAGAGAAACATGGTAGTGAGTTCTTTCTCATCACAGAGGAAACATCTGGACTCACAGCAGCTATGCTACAGGTTTCACAACAGCAGGAGAGCCCTCTCCCTAACCATTCTCTCAACTTGGTATGAACACAATGAAGTATAAGGCATTTGTTAACATGAACATATAATCCAGTTTTTAGCTACAGAACCATGTGAATGAAGCAGCATTGAAAATTTGAAAGTGTTCAAATCACAATAAAATGGCATTTTAGTTACAGGAACAGATAGTAAATAATGCTTCATCTTAGCTAAGTACTGGCTCTCACCATGATGTCAGAATTACCTGGATGAGGTTTTGCACATCTTTTTCTGAAAGGATTTGATCCAGTGTAAAGTTGTTTCTGGGATCTAAAACAACAGCTTTCACCTAGAGATTTCCAAAAAGAAAGCCATTAATTTCTATCTCAGCATACACTGTTTTCTTTCTGAGATGTACTCGATATTTCTTTACTTTTTTTTTTTCCATTTCAATCTTTGATAATGAAACAAAGTTACTTCGTTTCACAGTTGCCAGTTTCAATCTCAGTTCTCAGACATAAATGGAAAAAACCTACTTGAGATGCAAACTTTGCAGAGAAATATTTATATATAGCTCCTTAAAAATTTTCCTACAAAAGTATTTTTCTAAGTAAAATTTTATAAAAATCCACCATGGTCGTTTATAGACTTCTCCGCTGGTGTATGCATGTCTGTAAGTTTACTACTTGGATTTAAAAATTCATAGTGTTCTGCATACAGGGAAATACGTGGATGTTTGCAACTGGTATGCACACTGATTATCTTGCCAGCCACATGTGAAAGATTTTTACCCAGGAAAATTTTCATGCTTAATTGATTAATGCTGCTTTTGAGACTAATGTATTTTTTAAAGCCAAGATGCCACATTTAGGACAAAAATAACAGCAGGCTAACGGCATTGCTATGAAGCATTTACATTCATATACAAGTTTATCAAGATCTACTTCTGTTCTTATACCATCAGTAAAGAAGAACCTAGTTCCATCTTTCTGCAGGCACTGATCTGCAGATGCATTTGGACTATACTCTGCAGTGGTGCCACATTTCCTAAGGTGAGATGCCAAAGTGTAGAGTGTTTTTTAGAATACTTATAGTTAACTACTAAGGACAAAATTGAGCTTGATTCCATTTCATTTTTAGTTTAAGTGGGATCCAAGGCTGCTCCTTCAAATATTCAGCCAATTTATATTACCTGGCCCTGCTTAAACAGAGAAACAAAAGAATTCATCATGACAGAGGGAGGAGGTAGACATCAAAGAATAATATAGTAGCTGCAATGAGCATTTACCTATGCATCCTGCCTTTTTGTTCATTGATGAGAGTGGGAAGAAACGTTACTGAAACTTGAGAACAATTTTTCACTTTAGAAATAAGAAAATGGTTTCTCCGCCTGTAGAAGAAAACTGAGGGAGAACTCCAAGGTGGAGTCTGAAGAATTCTGAGGACTCAGGGCCTTATATTCACATGGATAGCATTTCAGAGGAATGGAATAGTTTTTCAGGTTTTTAGGACCCTATACTGAATATTACTGAAGTCCCTTTTAAAAGTTCCCAATGTGGGCAATCAGAGACCAAGCTGCTTCCAAGTTCAGGTCACCCCTGGAAACCCCAGCTGTCTCCTTCCCGGCCTGGGCAGGCTGCCGCAGAGCTGCCTTTTGGGCTTTGCTGACTTTGACGACCACAGGAATGACCAATGTCCTCATTTCATGTCACTCAGTGTCAGCCGGTAACTTCAGGGGAATTATTTGCTAAGTGTAAAATTATGCCTCTGCTTCAAGAAAACCCTAAAAAACAGTTTTAACCGTCAAGCTACAGGCACCTAGGGTTGAACCTCCTGTTGTGTATGTATGTCACCAAGGTATATTTATCTTCATATTTTATGGATGTCAGTAGAATTTAGAAAAACACCCAGATGACATAATAATTAAAAAACAAAAAAACCCCACCACAACAAAAACAAACAACAAAAACAAACAGCAAAAACCACTCTGAACATTTATTTCACACTTACCATGAATGCCACCAAGGTTTCGGAAATGGTTTCTCCCCGGGCAGCGCATTCTTGGCCGATTTCACGAACTATTTTCTTGATGATGCTTTCGGTCTGGTCCCGGGACATACCGGACCAACACACACGTTAAGGGCATTAACGTGGATTTAAGATTTCGGGTGAAGATTTGAAACCTTCGGTGAAGATTTCAACGTTCCTCCTGGCGGCGCAGAGGATGACCCCGCTGCCAACGGGCTGGGCCGGAGGGAGGGGAA
>NW_009697714.1:16519-16800 GCF_000703405.1 Apaloderma vittatum | reverse complement strand
TGCCGTGCCGTGCCATGCTGCGAGCAAACGGGCTCTGCTCTGGCGCATTGTCAGGCAGGGAAGCAGGCAGAGCTGGGGGAGGGAAGAGTCCATCCTTAAGAGGACGTGTCAAGTACAATTAGCGTTATCTGTCTAAATATGTACTGGGAACACAGAATACAAGAGGAGGCCTGGCTGGCTTTAATGGAGACATATGCAAGGTCATATTGCCTCATACAATCCCCCAATCTGATTTGGGGATTACACATTCTAAGTAAATTGGCGTTATTCCTCTTGCATCA
>NW_009697714.1:15983-16490 GCF_000703405.1 Apaloderma vittatum | reverse complement strand
AAAAAAAAGAAAGAAAAAAAAACAATTAAAAACTCAAACCCAAGAATTGACCGTGCACGGGGGCGAGGGAGTGAAGCCAGAAAGACAGAGAGAGTTACAGGCAGAGAGCTCAGGAGAGGGGGAGAGAACAAAAGGGAGGGAGAGAAAAAAGAGCATGACAGAATGGCAGAGAAAACGATGGAAAGAGCGAGGAAGAAAGGGAGAACAAAGGGAAGAAGAAGGTGGAGAGAGAATGAGAGAGACAGAAGGGCAGAGGGTGCCAGGGTGGGAGAAGGACCTCAAGTGGGGGAGCTGTTTCTCCAGCAGCACCTCAGCCGCGTTCACACCAGGGCTGGAGTGGGAAAGGAAGGAGCCAGGCTGGTTCTGCGTCTTCCTCACCCGAGGGGCTCCCTGTGCTCTGTGTCCGGCCATCCATCTGGGATATCTCACCAGCTCCTTCCCGCTCTGGGTCCCAGCCAACACCAGGCATCTATCTTTGGCGCAGCACGCAGGCAGTGGTGGGGTGCG
>NW_009697714.1:13213-15950 GCF_000703405.1 Apaloderma vittatum | reverse complement strand
AAAGCGGGGGGGGGGAGCCACAGCAGCAGTGCAGAGCCCCCAGAGCCAGGTCCCTCTCAGTCTTGCTCTCCCAGGGGCTAAAGCGGGGTCCCTACAGAGGGCTGAGGCGTGACACTTGCTGCTGCGCCCCGGAGAGGCAAGCGTGCTGTGAGCTGGTGCTTGGTGCGGGCAGTCGGCGCTCCTGGATTCAACCACGGACTCATCGTGCATGACCTCGGGCCAGTTTTTCATTTCGCTGCCACGTCTCGGGCAGTCGTGATAGCTGTCTTGGCAGGGTGGCAAGACAGAGACTGCAGGAACGGGCCAAGCACCCTTGCCACTGTGCGTGAAGCCCCCCCTGCTTCCGGCCACCTCCCGGTGCTGGGAGAGGGAAGCCCCTGGCTGTGGAGCAGTCCTCCCCCTCCCGCAAGCAATCCTCCCACCCTGCCTCTGCAGGATAACCCCCTCCGGAAGTCTCACGGCACGGCTTTTATGCTCTGTCACATTTTTGGAACATATGGTTTTAAATAATTCAATTTACTTTTCATGTGTTTTGCTGTGACTTTTTTTCCCCTGTCCCTTTTCTCTTTCCTCCGCACTCTCTGCATTCTCCAGGAAGGAAGATGAACGATGAGCAGATAAGGGGGTTCAGTGCCTCGGGACCCAGCCCTGCACCCCATCTTCTTGTGCCCCACTGGTGTGCAAGAGAGGCCTCAGCATGAGCACACTGGTGAACCTCAGGGGAAGAGGAGTCACCAGAGGGACTGGGGAGATTGGAAAGGGAAAAATGTGTCATGGAGCAGGAGGCACCCTTGGATGCGTGGGCAGAGTATGGCGCAGACCAGCACGAGGTCTGTCTGTGGTGCCTGGGAAGCAGGATTCAGGCCACTAATAGGTGTTCTCTCTATGCTAAATTATTCCCAGCCCTTGTTAGGGATCTGGTGCCCAGTGAAGTGCGGGAGTGCTGTGTCCCCCATGGTGTGCGTGGCATGGCCAGGAGCAGGGAAGGCTGGATGTCCTGCGCTGGCCCCGCGTGCTGCTGGGTTCTCACCCAGTGAGTGTCTGCGCCTTGGCTCTTGGTCAGGTGTGCCGTGTGTATTGACAGGATTCTTTCTCTTCGCTCCCCAGGATGAAGTGAATTTAGAGCTAAAAACGAGGCGAGAAACCAGGCCTTGAAATCTCCGAAAGGTAGGAGAGACTTCAGACTGCAATGGGTATGTCTCTATGCCCTCCTGGGTTCTCTTTTCCTCTGTGTGTCTCTCACACTTTACAGCCTGCTCGCTGTGGCTACGTCTGCACTAGAACTTGTGGGATTGGACTGTTGTTAGTTATAAAAAGAGATGAAAACAGAAGAAGGTCTAATGCAGACATGGCCTATGTGTGTCCTAATCTCATCTTTGTCTTTGTACACCAGTTGTTCTGGGCACCTGGTTTTGTCACTGTGGGTTTTCCTCAGTATCTTCGCTACTGCCTCTATCTTTACAGATAAAAAAATATGTAAGAGCTTTGGTGAGTAGGGTACTGCTTTATCTTTGTCCATGTGGGCTGGTGGGAGATGGATAAGGTCCTTCCACTGAATAGGATGCAGTCTCCATCTGCTGTGAGGTTTTGCTGAGCTCAGTTCACATAATTTAAGATGGTTCTGTGCATGCTCTCCTCCTCCTCTGGCACATTTTTATCTGTTCCGGCTCCAGCACCGTGCCGGTAGGATGGAAGCGGTTCTGTGTCTCCAGCAGAATCCTGATTTTTCTGCATTTTCCCTTTATGTAGACCCTTACGGTCTGTGTTACAGCAAAAAAACAAACTGACTTCACAGCCTGCTAGAGCTGGGTGGTCACCTCATCCGTGCCTGCTCAGAGTTAGAGACCTAGAGCCCAGGGAAATTAAAAGTGATTGCCTGTCTTAAAAGCCTTGTCTCCCTGTGCCGGGTAAGAGAGTCCCTTTGCCACCTCACGTGATGGTCACTGAGAAGTTGCTGCCGTGCCCAGGCAGTTCCCGCTGTCCTGCCTCTTCATCCTGGCCCCAGGGGGGACCACAGGGCTCCCTCCTGTGTCACCTGAGTTCCCCCTCTCCTCCCTGCTCCTCTGTGCTGTACCCTCAGCATCACCACCAAGCCCACCTTATCCCACTGCTCCTCTCCCTCCGCAGGCGCCAAGGCAAGTCTGAGACCCATCCAGGGCAGGAGTGGCCGCAGCGGTGGGGAGGGTGGGGAGGGCTCTGTGCTGTGGGACATCACCCCAGAGGTGCTGAGAGCACTCGGCTGTGGCGTGTCTGCGCTCGGAGCATCCCTGCGGCAGCGGGGACCCCGAGCCCAGCGTCGGGGAGCTCCCAGGCTGAGTCCAAGCGGTGTTGGAGGGGCCTGGGCTGGCTGGGGGTGGGAGGGGGCCCCGAGCTGGGCCGGGCAGTGTCAGAGGTGACCGGTGGAAGGCCAGTGTTATGTAAATACCGCTGCTGTAACATGGCAGGCCTGAATACCCCTCTGCGTCCATCCATCATTGCTGGGGAACAGAAGCCTCCCTGGGAGCGCGGGGGGCCGGCAGCGCGGGGCATGCAGACACAGGCAGCATGTGCCCTACTCATAAACTGTTTGTTTTCTTTTTGTCCCTCTCGTTTCGGGGCACCCTGCCGAGAGCAACTCTCTGTTTTGTCCTTGCAACCTCTCCCCCAACCTTCCCCCCACCACTTTAGCCCTTCCTTTGCCTCCCTCCTTCCTCCCCATCCTTAGAAAAATGGGGGGGGGGGGTAGGAAAAAACAAAA
>NW_009697714.1:12010-13140 GCF_000703405.1 Apaloderma vittatum | reverse complement strand
TGAAAACGTGATCACAGCCGGGCACAGTGTAGGTCAGCACCGAGCGCCATGCTCCGAGCGCTGAAAGGAACAGGCAGATTCTTCCCTTTTCATGCTTCACAACCCTGGTTACAGCGCTCTGCCTCGCCCGCGTGCTCCTCGCTGCGTGGCTATTCTTGCTCTTTTCTCCTCCTTTTCCTCCCGCCTTCCCTCGCTCTCTTTCTCTCAGTTCCCTCACGTCTCTGTCCGTTTGCTCCTCCGTGCTGGGCATTACACTCCTCGCACTTTCTTCTTTCCTTTACTTTTCTTCCTCGCTCTCTCCTGCCTGGCACGGCACTGCTGCCCCTTCTCTCTGTCTTTGGCGCTCCGTTGTATGAATCCCTCTTTTCTTTCTCCCTTTTGCTTCTCCTACAGGTCAGGCTGGAGGTTGATTTCCTCACGCTCCCCGTTCCCGTTCGGTAGCAGCCTTCCTCTGACATTTGCCCACGTTTGTCTTCCCCTGTGATATCTCACTCACTGTGCCCTAAATTGAGGAGGTTCTGTAATCGCTGGATTAGCCCCAGACAGCCTGCAGTCCTGTTCTCCCGGCGAGGTGCAAGCCGACTGCTTTCATGTGCAATGGGCTTACTCCCCCGGAGTTGAGCGTGCCCTGATGGGGAGCGAGGCAGCTCCGGAGGCAGCTCACGGTGCCTGCCGGCAGCGGCGGCTTTGCTGGTTGACTTGTGAGGAGCTGGCAGGTAGGGTTAGTGCTCCAGCTGACTTGGTGAGGCCAGGCAGCAACTCCTTGCCTGCAAAACGCCCCCCACAGCAAGACTGAGAGTTTCATCTGGCCTGCAGCAGAACAGCCCAGGACCCGGCACCCACCGGGGTACAGCCGCCCCGTCCTCCGCCCCTGGATGCGGAGATCACGGTGCTTGTGCCTCTGGTGATTTGTGAGGTTGTTTTAATGCCGAGGAGCCCACCAGGACTTGTCTCTTGCTAAATAGGCATATTAAGGGACATTGCGGCAGGGGTTATAGAGTAATAATTTGTCCTAATGAGCTGGTGTCACGTTCTCCTAGGCCGAGCTGTGCGCGAGCAGGAGCCGTGGTAGGAAGGGGCTGCGCTCGCTGACCTGTCAGCCCAGGTTAATGAAGTATGGGGCTGCCTGG